>NC_007091.3:4437506-4486666 GCF_000004695.1 Dictyostelium discoideum AX4
GTAATATCACAATTAACCCACTCGCTATTAAAGAAATCTCAATATCATTTATAGATTGGTTCAACAAAGTATTGATTAACCAAGCTGAAAATGGTGATATTAGGATATTTAAATGGTTGCTTGAAAATCAATACAAACAGATTTTTGTTTCAACAAATTCTATTTTTAGTCAACAACAAATTTTAAATATATTATTTGGTGCATTAAATAATGGTCAAATAGTATTATCCAAATATTTAATAAATGAATGTAATATTCCAATCACCTCTGACCAATTTGAATCAAATGTAAAGTGTATATCAATTACCTATCACTCTTTAATTAATAATAAAAATAATTAATAAAAAATATATAATAATTTTATTGCAATCCTATATGCATTCTTATCAAAGATTTAAAAATTAAAATTAAAATTAATCAATAAAATACACATACTATTGTTTTTGGTTCAACTGAAATATACATTATCTCATTTTTTTAAATTTTTTTTTTATTTTTACTTAGATTAATCTTTTTTTTTTTATTATCTTTAATTAGTTATTGTTATTATTAATATTTTTTAAAATGATTGATTCATTAATTTCCCAATCTTGATGATTATAAGAACCAATTGAAGTTAATAATTCTTTTGTGCTATTTGACATTTTGAATAAACTATTGATTTTAAAATTTGATACCATTAAATTTTGATTATCGTGAATGTGGAATGTTGAATATCTTTTGGAAGACATTCCATTTGATTTTGAAACTAATTCAATCCATTCTTGGTAATCAATCTCTTTGCAATTGTAATTATTTTCTAAAAATTTATAAATTGATTTCATTTCAATTGAATTACCATTTAAACTGTAAATTGAAATTGGTTTTGATTTATTTTGATTCCAACTGTTTTCATTGAATATTAAATCGATTGTGGTTTTAGCTATAGTTGTAACTGGAGTTGTGAAAATTGATTTATAAATATTTGGATAATAACCAATCTCTTTTGAAGTTTTTAATAAAAGTGATACGAAATCATTTGAATGACCTATACCTGTTATTGGATTTGAGAATATATCTGTATTTATTATAATAATAATAATAATAATAATAATAAAATGTTTATTTTATTAGAATCTATAAATTAAATATTAAAGGTTTATCATATATGATCTATATTTATTAATTACATACCAGGTGGTCTAATAATGATTGATGGTATACCTCTTGATTCTGCTGCGTTTGTTAATAATTTCTCTGAAATAACTTTACATTGAATATATCCAATTGGTGTAGTATCAAAATTTGGTAATATATTTGTTTCTTCAAATTCTTCTCCATCTTTAAAAGGATGATTAATAAATACTGCAATTGATGAAAAATGAACTATTAACTTTTGTGAGCTATTATTTGAAACTGATAATTTTACAATTTGATTGACGCTGTTAACATTTACAGTTTTACTTTCTTCGTAGTTTGATTTTAAATTTAAATCTGCTGCTGAATTTATAATAATATCACATTCATTTGATAGTTTTAAATAATCTTGTTCAGTTAAACCAAATTTATCTTTTGAGATATCACCAATCATTGGAATGATTTTAATTAATTGATCTTCACTTATTTGTTTATAATATTCACTATTTTCAATATTACTTAATTTATCATTTGATATATTACCTGTATGATTGATTATTTTTGTTAATCTTTGATTTGGTGATTCTTTGTTCATATTTATTAATTGATGTTTCTTTAAATTATTAATAATTACATCGATTGGATTTGTTAATTTTGAATTATTTCTTATTAAACAATAAATTTTTGATATATTGTTCATTTTAATTAATTCTGTTAATAAATATGCACCCAAGAATCCTGTTGAACCTGTTAAGAATATTGATTTACTATTATTACTTTTATTTAATATATTTTTAATTGAATATGGTCTTGAAATGATTGATTCATTTAATTTCATTTCATTTTTAATAAATTCATCAAGTGATTGTTGTTCTTTTTTAACCAAATTATTATTATTATTGTTATTTTTATTATTATTAATATTATTATTAATATTATTATTATTTTTATTATTATTATTATTATTATTCTTATTATTATTATTAATATTATTATTATTATTATTATTTTTATTATTATTATTATGAGCAGATAAAATAATTTCAATTGATTGATTGATTTTATTATTTTGTAATTGTTGAATTGTGATAATATTATGACCTAATTGATTATCGATAAAATTCTTTAATTGTACAATCACTAAACTATCCATACCATATTGTGTGAGTTGAAGGTCTTCATTGATTTTAGATTCATCAATTGATAATAATTCACAAATCTTATTTAAAATTGTCGAACGAATAATTTCATTATTATTATCACCATCATTACTACCAGTGAAAGATTTGATTTGATTTGATTTTTTAACAATATTAATTTCAAAATCAAATTTTGAATGGTATTGATTTGTTAAAGTTGATGGTAAAATTTCAAAATTGAAATCTGATAAACAATAGTTTGGATATTGATGTTGATTTTGAATGAATAAATCTAATGAACTAATAACGAGTTGAGGTGAGAATAGTTTTAAAATTGAACTCTTGAACATTGTTTCAATTGCATTATTACGTGATACGAAACCAGTTGATGATATCGCACCTAAATTAATGGCTAAAGATGGTAATCCAATTGAATGTCTATACTTTGATAATGAATCGATAACACTACATGCACTAACATAACAACATTGTTGATCTGATCCCAATATTGAGACTACTGATGATGCCATTATAAATTGTTTGATATTCCATGAACGATTAATCGATTGATTGTGAAGATTGATTGCTCCAATTGTTTTAGCACCATGTGTATTATTTAAACGATTCATATCGACTTGTTGGACATCACCAATATCATTCATAAATGCAAAATGAATGATTGAATCAATATTTGTAATATTTTCATTTAATTCTAATTGATTTAATACTTGATTAACTTTATTTGAATCTTCAATATCGATTTGATTGAAATGGAATTTAATATTATTATCTTTTTTAAATTTGCTTTGATTGATTAATAATTCTAATTCCCATTTTAATTTTGATTTTGAAAGTATTATTATATTTTCAATTGAATCATTTGAATATTTAACCAAATATTTTAATATTTCTAAAACAATACCAGTTTGACCAGTGAGTAAAATATTCTTACCAATATTTAATTTTGAAATATCATACGAATGTTTCAATATGATTTGATTGTTATTACTTTGATAATTATTATAAACTCTATTAAATTCATCTTGATTGTGATTAACAATGATTTTACCAATATGTTTTCTTTGATTTATATATTCAATTGCATCTTTAAATTGATTATTTGAATATTCAATGATTGGTACACTTAACTCTAATTTATTTGAATTAATCATTTTGATAATTTTCTTTAAATAGCTTTTGATTAATTTACTTGTGAAATCTTCTACATACACATTACCATAGTTCATATTAAATTTGTAATGATTGTTTGTCATATAATCATTTGATGTGAGATGAATGATACTTAAATCAACGATACGTCCTGATAAATTTAAACATTGGAAATTTGAATCCATATACTCTGATGATAATGTATTTAATATTAAATCTACACCTTGTTGATGTTGTTCAACTACACCTAATTCTATTAATTTATTCTTAATTTCATAAACATAATCTTTATTACGAGATGAATAGATAGCAGTAATTAATGATCCATATTTATTTATTAAATATTCTTCTTTATCTTTTGAACCAACTGTTAAAAATATATAACCTTGATGTTGTTTACTTTTTAATAAATCTAAAGATGATATACCGACACCACCTGCTGCTGAATGAATTAAAATTGATTCATTTGATTTTAAACTACCAATACCATAGAGACTATGTAATGATGTAATATAAACAGATGGTATTAAGGCTGAAACTGAATGACTATAATTTAATGGTTTATAATAAATGTAATCATAATCTACAATAATATGAGAACTACTTGTTTTTGAGCCGACACCACAAACTTGATCACCAACTTTAAATTTCTTTACATTACTACCTAATCTTGTGATTATACCGCTAAAGTCTTTACCAATTTTTGGATTATTAAAACCAATACAATTTTCAATTTCTTTACCATATTTAATATCTAAATTCGTACCAATCATACCGATATACATTAAATAATCTTTATAATTCATACCAGTTGCTTTAATTTCTATCTCTACTTCATTTGAATTTAATTTATCTTTTTTACTATATAATTGATATTCTAAATTTGAATTTAATTGAATACATAAATTATCTTTATTGTTTTCAAATGATTTAGATTGAAGTTTTGATTTAATATTATTTGATCTTCTACAATATCTTTCATAGTATACTCTATTATTGTTAATCGTAAATTCTTTTTGAATATTATTATTTGGATTGATTAAATAATTGATTAATGATAATTGTTGATTATTTTCAATTGAAACATTATCATAATTTAAAGTTAATAAATCTAATTGTGGGAATTCAACGAAATAACGAGCAGCACCAACAATTGATGATGATAAATAATTATCAGTGCTTGAATTTAATGATAATAATAAATGTTTGAAATTATTTGATAATTCTAATTTTAATATTAATTGATTAATTTGAATGTATTCAAATGTGATCTCTTTGAAATTTGAAGTATTCATTATTGATTCAATTGATTTTAAAAATATTATTAATGTTTTATTACAATCATCTTTAGTTTGATTATTTGTGATCCATGATTGAAATTCATTAAAATTATTAATATTAATGATTTTATGTTTTAATTCTTGATTTAATGTTATTGAATCAAGAATACTACTGCAACTATTTCTATTATTATCACTATTATTATTATTATTATTATTATTGTTATTACTAAATAAAATAATATTATTGAAAGAATTTAATTGATCTAATGATATTGATTGTTCTGAAATGATTTCATTAATTGTTGGTTTTCTAGTTTGAATTAAAAATAGTAAATTATCATTACCAGACATTATTGTATCTCTATAATTACATTGATTTAAAAGGTTGATCCATTTCTCTTGTTTCATACAACATCTATCAGGTCTTAATTCGATATCACTATCAGAGGATGGCCACCATTGTGAAAAACAACCGAAAACAGAATCATAAATAAATGATTTGTGTGGTGGTTCTATTAATAAAAGTTGACCATTTGGTGTTAATATATTATGAATTTCATTTAATGTTGGTTTGAGTTTCTTAACGACATGCATAACATTTGACATTACAACGAAATCATAATAGGATGCTTTAAGATCTTGATCTAATAATGGTTTTTCTAAATCTAATACACGATAGATAATATTTAAATTGTTGCGATTTGTAAATGATGAGAACTTTTCTTTAATTTCAGCGAAAAATGATGCAGATATATCACTCCATGTAAATTCTATATTAATGATTGATGTTGTACTATTATTATTTAATAATTTACAAATCTTTTCTAAAATTAATAAACTAAGACTACCAGTACCGCCACCTGCTTCTAATATACGAAATACAATTGGTTCATTTAAAATTGGTTTTAGAGTTTCGACTATAATTTCACTTAATAAACTATTCAATGGTTGAACTACTCTTGAATTCTTATAAAAGTCATCAAGATAACCACTTTCAAATAATGATTGTGGTGTATCTGTAATGGAATCATCATCTTTTAATGGGAATAGCTGTTTTGCCATTATTTTAGTTGTTCTAATAAATAACTCTTCATTTTTTGATTTAATATTACTGTGATCATTGTCAAGGTTAACAATATTACTGTATTTCTTTAAATTTTCAAAAATGAATTTGAAAAGATTTTCATTTGCAGAACTATTATAATATAATTGTTTAAATTGATTATATTCTAATGTTGTTAATGATTCTAAATTGATACTTGGACATCTATTATTAATATGTTTATAAAATAATGACAATAATGATTCATTTGAAAGAAATTGATTATCTTCTTCTTTGACACTAAATTCATCTACTCTATATAAATGTTTGAATTGTTCAGGTTTATTAATTACTGAATCTTTTGATTGAAGATATGGTGTATAGATATTATTTGATGGTGGTTCACATATTATTGTGCTATCAGGATTGGAGTCAAGTGAAACTAAAGCGCAAACCACATTTGAGATATCAACTAATAATGTACCATTTGGAAGTATGATTTTAACTGATATTGAATATGTTTGAGAATTGGTTCTTGGTTTAATATCTGAAAAAACATATAATTCTTTAATATCATCATCATTATCATCATTATTGTTGTTATTTTTATTTAATGATGGAATGTTTGAAGAGTAATATTTGAAACCTTCAATTTTATCAAGTACTACTGGTTGTGTGACTGCAACTAATGACCCATGTAAACAAGTATCTAAAATTGCTGTATTTAAAAATGTATTCATATTGCTATTGTTTATTAAATGATTATATTCTTTTTGATTGTAAATTTCATTTAATGATACTATTGCTAATGAACAATTATTACCGATATGACATTGTTTTACACCTTGAAATAAACCTTTGTATGTTAAATTTGTTTTAATTCTAATAGTTTCATAAAAATCTTGTTTTGATATGCTTGTAAAATTACATTTATCTTTTAATGATTGAATATTAATTAATTTGTTACTGATGATACTGTTGTGTTTGGTTAAACTAAAATTACCAAGAGATGTTAATATCCATTGATTTGTTTTTTGATCTTTGTAATAACTTTTGATATTGAATTCATTCTTTGATAGTGGTGCAATTGTAGTTTGTAAACATTGTCTATTACCTTCTGTTAATACTAATGGTGATTTAAATTCTAATGAGCTAATTGTAATATCTTGATTTGGATAAATTGATAATAAATTGTGAACATATCCCATTCCTGGATAATAGAATTTATCACTAACTTGATGACCTTTTAACCATTGGAATGGTGATTTCTTGATATCGATAAATGTTTGATATGATGGGTTAGGTGAATCTGTATTATTGCCAAGACCATGAATGGATGGACCTTCACTTTTAATCTTTTCAAGTAATGAGTTTAGTTTAAAGTATTCTTTATCATCCCATTGGTAAAGTGGTAAATTATTTAATTGGTTTGAATAGTTATTATTGTTGTTGTTGATTAATTGTGATTTGAAATTAATATCAAAATTATTTTTGACATATAATAAAGAGATTGTCTTTAAGAATTCATTATAATCATTCTTCTTTTTATTTAATGGTGAATAGATTGTAATGTTTTTACCATTATTAAAGTAACTTGATTGAGTTGATTTCATTTGATTTAAGTAATATTGTAATGTTGGATGTGGTGAAACTTCAATGAATGTAATTTCATTACCCATATCATTTGATTCGATATGTTTGTAAAGATTTGTAATTGTTTGTGTGAAATATACTGGTTGAATAATATTATCAAATACATAATTTGCATTGAATGGCGAGCTTTGATGATTGAATAAATTGGTTGTAACTGTTGAAAATACTGCTATCGATGGTTGTTTTGATGAAATATTTAATGAACATACTTCATCTTTAATCATTTGTTGACTTGATGTATGAAATGATGATAATGATCCTAACATTGAACAAAAGATATCATTTGATTTGAATTCTTTGGTAATTTCATTTAATAAGTCTTCTTTACCTGCGATAACGATTGATGTCGGTGAATTGTAACATGCAATTTCTAATGATTTATATTTAGTTGTAGATTGATATTTATTAATGAATTCATCTGAACTAATATTAACTGATAACATTCTACCTGTACCTGTGGTTCTATTTTGAGCTACTGATCTATGGTAAGTCAAGTAACATAATGTTTGAAAATCAATCATACCTGAACAATATGGCGATGATACTTCACCAAGAGAATGACCAATGATAATATCTGCTGAAACACCCCAATGTTTATATAATTCATAGAGTGATACTTGAATCATTACATTTGCAGGTTGTGCTAAAATTGGTTGATGAATTGATATTAAATCTTTATCATCAATTGATCTTAATTTATCTAAAACTGAATAACCATAATATTTGAATAACTCTTTATCGAATCTATTGACAGATTCTCTAAATATTGGTTCATTATCATATAATGATAATGCCATTTTATTATATTGTGAACCTTGACCACATAATACCATTACTGTGATTGGTGATTTCTTTTTTTCAACTGTAATATTTGAAATTAAATTATCACTATTATTTAATTTAATTTGATTATTTTCATCTTGAAATTCATTCCAATCACTTGCGATTATAACTGATTTTTGAATTAATGATGTTGATTTGAATTTAATTTGATTATATACAAATTCTTTGAAACTTGTTGTTGTTGTTGTGGTTGATGAATTTGAATGTTTAATTATTGATGATTTATAATTATTTAATGATGTTGATGAATTACTTGAGAGTGGTATTAAATATTTCTTTTTTTCTTCACTTAATTTATTATCAATTTCCATTTTGTGATAATCATTATGATTATTTTCAAATTCAGATAATATTAAACAAACATTTGAACCTAAATTAAAATTGATTTTAAATTGTTAATATAAATTATTTGGAAAAAAATTATAAGATGATGTAAATATTTACCAGTTATACCGAAATTATTAATTAACATGACAGTTGGTTTATTTTCATTAAATTTAATTGGTTCAGTGACAACTTTTAATCCCCATTCTTTAAAATTAATTAATGGATTTGGTTCTTTGAAATTAATATTTTGAAGAAATAGTTTATTTTTAAACATTAAACAACATTTAATTAATGATGCAACTCCTGAACATGCTGTTATTATTTTTTATTATTTATTATTATTATTATAAATAATATTTAGTGTTAGTAATTAATGATTGACTATGGTTATTTATACAACTAAATTTAATTAACTTACCTTCAGTATGACCAATATTTGATTTAATTGATCCAACTAAAACTTGTTTATTATTATTATTTGTTGTTGTTGATGCTATATTATTGAAAACTCTTGATATACCTTCTAATTCTATTGGATCACCAGTTGGAGTACCAGTACCATGAGTTTCACAATAATCAATATCAGATTCATTGATTTGACCATTGGTTGATTTGATTGCTAATTTGATATTTTCACACTGAGATGATTTCGATGGTGAATAAAAGTTTAATTTATCAAAGTTACCATCGATATTTGAACTTGATCCTTTGATTACACAATAGATGTTATTTGAATCTTTGATTGCATCTTTTAATTTCTTTAATACAACGATACCAACACCTTCTGAACGAACATAACCATCAGCATCCGATGAAAATGTATGACATCTACCTGTTGGACTTAAAAGACCTAATTGAGTAAATGATTTTGAAAGGTGTGGGTCTATAAATAAATAAAAATTATTTGATAATTAATATATAATCTTTTTCTTTTTTTAATTTTTAATTTGTCACATACCTAATAAAAAATTAACACCACCAACAATTGAAACATTTGATTTATTTGATTTAATTGAATTATATCCACAATTAATTGCATTTGATGAACTTGAACAAGCTGTATCAATTGTTAAATTTTCGCCTCTATTTTTTAAAAAAAATAATCATGATAATAACAGTTAGTATTATAATTAAGTTTTTAGTGTGTGCCAAAAAAGATAAATCAAAAACATACCTAAAATCAAAGCAATAACCTATTCTATTTGCAACGGAATGAGTTGTGGAACCAAAAATATTATTTTGAGTTTCAAATGGTGATCTTTGAAGAATAGAATAATCAATAGTACTACTACCAATAAATGTACTTGTATTGGTACCACGTAAACTAATTGGATCAATACCACTATCTTCTAATGCTTCCCATACACCTGTTTGTTGGTTTTATTTTAAAAAACATTATTAATAAATAAAAATAATTAATAATTAAAAAAAAAAAAAAAAATGAAAAAATAAAAAAAAAAGTAGAAAAAAAAAAATTTAAAAAAATTTTTGGATTATTTATTTTTTTTTTTTTTTTGGCGCCATTGAATGAATATTTCCAAAACACTTAACAAATACATACATTTTAATAATAATCTTTGTTGTGGATCTATTGAACTGACATTATCATTGCTTGGATTAATTGCAAAGAAGATTGGATCAAATTGTTTCCATTCATCAAGTGGAAGTAAACCAGCAAACTTTGAAACGATTTCACCATTTAAATAATAATTATCAGACCATCTTTCAGAAGTTGTAACGATTCCATCTAATCCATTCAATAATTCATTAAATAATTGATTTGGTTTTGAAATTGATTCTTTTAAATTACCACTTGGAAATCTTAAACCAATACCAATCACTGCAATATCACCACTATCAACATCATCATTATCATCATAATCATTTCTATCCCTTATTAATTTACTATTTCTAGTATTATCTGTATTTTGTACCATTTTCTCTTTTTATAAATAATATAAATATAAAATAAAAATAAAAATAAAATAAATTTGAAATTTAAATTATTGTTTAATATAAATTTTTAAAAAGAAATAAATAAAAAAAAATTAAATTTTGGTTGGTTTATTATAAACTGTTCATTTTTAGTTCATATTAAATTAAAATTAAAACTGATATATTTAACAGCTTGCTTACTAAAATTTGTAAGAGGGGTGGGGGTGTGGTAAAAGTTTTTCGAAATGAAGATTAAAAAAAAAAAAAGTAATATAAAAAAAAGGGTTAGATTGTATTGATTAGATATTACCTGTAACAATATTTCTATGAATATCTTGTTATATTAATAACCCAATTTATTTTTAGTATACTTTACAATACAATAATTATCGTCTCATTAAATTAAAAATTAATAATTATAAAATATTCAATTTTGATAATTAATTACCATTTTATACTAAATTTTATTTAATTTTTACTACGTATGTACATTTTTATTTAATTAAATTAATTCAAAAATTTTAATTCTCCACTTGTCAGATATACACTAAGATTTAGATAATGATACTAAGGATAGAGAGAATAATTTTAAATTCAATTCTTCATACTAAATAAGATCAAATTAAAGAAATTATTGATAATTATTATATTAATAATAAAAATCAATCACTTTTTCTAAATATTTCCCAACTCCAACCAGATTGAATTAGATGTAAAAGATAGGATTTTGAAGATATACATTATCTCATTTTTTAATTTTTTTTTTTTTTATTATTACTTTGATAAATATTTTTTTAGTTATTTTTTATTAATTTATTATTATTTAATATTATGTTTTTTTAGTTACTGTTACTATTAATATTATTTAAAATGATTGATTCATTAATTTCCCAATCTTGATGATTATATGAACCAATTGAAATTAATAATTCTTTTGTGCTATTTGACATTTTGAATAAACTATTGATTTTAAAAGTTGATATCAATAAATTTTGATTATCATGAATGTGGAATGCTGAATATCTTTTTGATGATTTTCCATTTGATTTTGAAACTAATTTAATCCATTCTTGGTAATCGATTTCTTTGCAATTAAATTTATTTTCTAAAAACTCATAAATTGATTTCATTTCAATTGAATTACCATTTAAACTGTAAATTGAAATTGGTTTTGATTTATTTTGATTCCAACTGTTTTCATTGAATATTAAATCAATTGTGGTTTTAGCTATAGTTGTAATTGGAGTTGTGAAAATTGGTTTATGAATATTTGGATAATAACCAATCTCTTTTGAAACTTTTAATAAAAGTGATACGAAATCATTTGAATGACCTATACCTGTTATTGGATTTGAGAATATATCTGAATTTATAATAATAATAATAATAATAATAATAATAATAATAATAATAATAATAATAATAATAATAATAATAATAATAATAATAATAATAATAATAGTAATAATAATATTAATAATAATAATAATAAAATGTTTATTTTATTAGAATCTATAAATTTAATATTAAAGGTTAATCATATATTAAATATTACATACCAGGTGGTCTAATAATGATTGATGGTATACCTCTTGATTCTGCTGCGTTTGTTAATAATTTCTCTGAAATAACTTTACATTGAATATATCCAATTGGTGTAGTATAAAAATTTGGTAATATATTTGTTTCTTCAAATGTTTCTCCATCTTTTAATTGATGATTAA
Organism: Dictyostelium discoideum AX4; assembly: GCF_000004695.1. Classification (NCBI taxonomy): domain Eukaryota; phylum Evosea; class Eumycetozoa; order Dictyosteliales; family Dictyosteliaceae; genus Dictyostelium; species Dictyostelium discoideum. The sequence continues at coordinate 4,449,739 of NC_007091.3, forward strand.
TAAATACTGCAATTGATGAAAAATGAACTATTAACTTTTGTGAGCTATTATTTGAAACTGATAATTTTATAACTTGATTGATGCTGTCAACATTTACAGTTTTACTTTCTTCATAATTTGATTTTAAATTTAAATCTGCTGCTGAATTTATAATAATATCACATTCATTTGAAAGTTTTAAATAATCTTGTTCAGTCAAACCAAATTTATCTTTTGAGACATCACCAATCATTGGAATGATTTTAATTAATTGATCTTCACTTATTTGTTTATTGTTATTTTCACTGTTTTCAATATTACTATTTAATTTATCATTTGACATATTACCTGTACGATTGATTATTTTTGTTAATCTTTGATTTGGTGATTCTTTGTTCATATCTATTAATTGATGTTTTTTTAAATTATTAATAATTACATCGATTGGATTTGTTAATTTTGAATTATTTCTAATTAAACAATAAATTTTTGAGATATTGTCCATTTTAATTAATTCTGTTAATAAATATGCACCCAAAAATCCTGTTGAACCTGTTAGGAATATTGATTTATTATTATTATTATTTAATATATTTTTAATTGAATATGGTCTTGAAATGATTGATTCATTTAATTTAATTTCATTTTTAATAAATTCATCAAGTGATTGTTGTTCTTTTTTAACTAAATTGTTATTATTATTGTTATTTTTGTTTTTGTTATTATTGATATGAGCCGATTTAATAATTTCAATTGATTGATTGATTTTATTATTTTGTAATTGTTGAATTGTGATAAGATTATGACCTATTTGATTATCGATAAAATTCTTTAATTGTACAATCACTAAGCTATCCATACCATATTGTGTGAGTTGAAGGTCTTCATTGATTTTAGATTCATCAATTGATAATAATTCACAAATCTTATTTAAAATTGTTGAACGAATAATTTCATTATTATCACCACCATTACCACTAGAAGAAGATTTGATTTGGCTTAATTTTTTAGAAATATTAATTTGATAATCGAATTTTGTTAGGAAATGATTTGTTAAAGTTGATGGTAAAACTTCAAAATTGAAATCTGATAAGCAATAGTTAGGATATTGATGTTGATTTTGAATGAATAAATCTAATGAACTAATAACGAGTTGAGGTGAGAATAGTTTTAAAATTGAACTCTTGAACATTGTTTCAATTGCATTATTACGTGATATGAAACCAGTTGATGATATCGCACCTAAATTAATGGCTAAAGATGGTAATCCAATTGAATGTCTATACTTTGATAATGAATCGATAACACTACATGCACTAACATAACAACATTGTTGATCTGATCCAAATATTGAAACTATTGATGATGCCATTATAAATTGTTTGATATTCCATGAACGATTAATTGATTGATTGTGAAGATTGATTGCTCCAATTGTTTTAGCACCATGTGCATTATTTAAACGATTCATATCAACTTGTTGAACATCACCAATATCATTCATAAATGCAAAATGAATGATTGAATCAATATTTGTAATATTTTCATTTAATTCTAATTGATTTAATACTTGATTAACTTTATTTGAATCTTCAATATCGATTTGATTGAAATGGAATTTAATATTATTATCTTTTTTAAATTTGCTTTGATTGATTAATAATTCTAATTCCCATTTTAATTTTGATTTTGAAAGTATTATAATATTTTCAATTGAATGGTTTGAATATTTAACCAAATATTTTAATATTTCTAAAACAATACCAGTTTGACCAGTGAGTAAAATATTTTTACCAATATTTAATTTTGAAATATCATATGAATGTTTCATTATGATTTGATTGTTATTACTTTGATAATTATTATAAACTCTATTAAATTCATCTTGATTATGATTAACAATGATTTTACCAATATGTTTTCTTTGATTTATATATTCAATTGCATCTTTAAATTGATTATTTGAATATTCAATGATTGGTACACTTAACTCTAATTCATTTGAATTGATCATTTTGATAATTTTCTTTAAATAGCTTTTGATTAATTTGCTTGGGAAATCTACGACTTCTACGTTATTGTAACCCATATTAAACTTGTAATGATTGTTTGTCATATAATCATTTGGTGTGAGATGGGTGATACTTAAATCAACGATACATCCTGACATATTTAAACATTGGAAATTTGAATCCATATACTCTGATGATAATGTATTTAATATTATATCTACACCTTGTTGATTTTGTTCAACTACACCTAATTCTATTAATTTATTCTTAATCTCGTAAACATAATCTTTATTACGAGATGAATAGATAGCAGTAATTAATGATCCATATTTCTTTGTTAAGTATTCTTCTTTATCTTTTGAACCAACTGTTAAAAATATATAACCTTGATGTTGTTTACTTTTTAATAAATCTAAAGATGATATACCGACACCACCTGCTGCTGAATGAATTAAAATTGATTCATTTGATTTTAAATTACCAATACTATAGATACTATGTAATGATGTAATATAAATAGATGGTATTGATGCTGAAACTGAATGATTATAATTTAATGGTTTATAATAAATAAAATTGAAATCTATAATAACATGTGAACTATTTGTTTTTGAACCAATACCACAAACTTGATCACCAACTTTAAATTTCTTTACATTACTACCTAATCTTGTAATTATACCACTAAAGTCATTACCAATGTTTGGATTATCAATACCAATACCATTTTCAATTTCATACTCTTTACCATATTTAATATCTAAATCTGTACCAATCATGCCAATATACATTAAATAATCTTTATAATTTATACCATTTGCCTTAACTTCTATCTCTACTTCATTTGAATTTAATTCAGCTTTTTTACTATATAATTGATATTCTAAATTTGAATTTAATTGAATATATAAATTATCTTTATTGGTTTCAAATGATTCAGATTGGAATATACTTTTAATATTATTTGATCTTCTACAATATCTTTCATAGTATACTTTATTATTATTAATTGTAAATTCTTTTTGAATATTATTATTTGGATTGATTAAATAATTGATTAATGATAATTGTTGATTATTTTCAATTGAAACATTATCATAATTTAAAATATATAAATCTAATTGTGGGAATTCAACGAAATAACGAGCAGCACCAATAATTGATGATGATAAATAATTATCAGTGCTTGAATTTAATGATAATAATAAATGTTTGAAATTATTTGATAATTCTAATTTTAATATTAATTGATTAATTTGAATGTATTCAAATGTGATTTCTTTGAAATTAAAAGTATTCATTGTTGATTCAATTGATTTTAAAAATATTATTAATGTTTTATTACAATCATCTTTATTTTGATTATTTGTGATCCATGATTGAAATTCATTATAATTATTAATATTAATGATTTTATGTTTTAATTCTTGATTTGATCTTATTAAATCAAGAATACTACTGCTGCAACTATTTCTATTTTTATCATTACTATTATTATTATTGCAAAATAAAATGATATTATTGAAAGAATTTAATTGATCTAATGATATTGATTGTTCTGAAATGATTTCATTAATTGTTGGTTTTCTAGTTTGAATTAAAAATAGTAAATTATCATTACCAGACATTATTGTATCTCTATAATTACATTGATTTAAAAGGTTGATCCATTTCTCTTGTTTCATACAACATCTATCAGGTCTTAATTCGATATCACTATCAGAGGATGGCCACCATTGTGAAAAACAACCGAAAATTGAATCATAATAAAATGATTTGTATGGTGGTTCTATATATAAAAGTTGACCATTTGGTGTTAATATATTATGAATTTCATTTAATGTTGGTTTGAGTTTCTTAACGACATGCATAACATTTGACATTACAATGAAATCATAATAGGATGCTTTAAGATCTTGATCTAATAATGGTTTCTCTAAATCTAATACACGATAGATAATATTTAAATTGTTATGATTTGTAAATGATGAAAACTTTTCTTTAATTTCAGCAAAAAATGATGCAGATACATCACTCCATGTAAATTCTATATTAATGATTGATGTTGTACTATTATCGTTTAATAATTTACAAATCTTTTCTAAAATTAATAAACTAAGACTACCAGTACCGCCACCTGCTTCTAATATACGAAATACAATTGGTTCATTTAAAATTGGTTTTAGAGTTTCGACTATAATTTCACTTAATAAATTATTCAATGGTTGAACTACTCTTGAATTCTTATAAAAGTCATCTAAAAAACCACTTTCAAATAATGATTGTGGTGTATCTGTAATGGAATCATCATCTTTTAATGGGAATAGCTGTTTTGCCATTATTTTAGTTGTTCTAATATATAACTCTTCATGTTTGGATTTAATATTACTGTGATTATTGTCATGGTTAAGAATATTACTATATCTCTTTAAATTTTCAAAAATGAATTTGAAAAGATTTTCATTTGCTAAACTATTATAATATAATTGTTTGAATTGATTATATTCTAATGTTGTTAATGATTCTAAATTAATACTTGGAGATCTATTATTAATGTGTTTATAAAATAATGACAATAATAATTCATTTGAAATGAATTGATTATCTTCTTCTTTGACACTAAATTCATCCACACTATATAAATGTTTGAATTGTTCAGGTTTGTTAATGATAGAATCTTTTAATTGAAGATATGGTGTATAGATATCATTTGATGGTGGCTTACAAATTATTGTGCTATCAGGATTGGAGCCAAGTGAAACTAAAGCGCAAACTACATTTGAGATATCAACTAATAATGTACCATTTGGAAGTATGACTTTAACTGATACTGAATATGTTTGAGAATTGGTTCTTGGTTTAATATCTGAAAAAACATATAATTCTTTAATACTATCATCATCACTATTATTATTGTTGTTATTTTTATTTAATAATGGAATATTTGAAGAGTAAAATTTGAAAGCTTCAATTTTATCAAGTACGACTGGTTGTGTAACTGCAACTAATGACCCATGTAAACAAGTATCTAAAATTGCTGCATTAAAGAATGTATTCATATTGTTATTGTTGATCAAATGATTATATTCTTTTTGATTATAAATTTCATTTAATGATACTATTGCTAATGAACAATTATTACCGATATAACATTGTTTTACACCTTGAAATAAACCTTTGTATGTTAAATTTGTTTTAATTCTAATAGTTTCATAAAAATCTTGTTTTGACATGCTTGTAAAATTACATTTATCTTTTAATGATTGAATATTAATTAATTTGTTACTGGTGATACTGTTATGTTTGGTTAAACTAAAATTACCAAGAGATGATAATATCCATTGATTTGTTTTTTGATCTTTGTAATGACTTTTAATATTGAATTCATTCTTTGATAATGGTGCAATTATAGTTTGTAAACATTGATTATTACCTTCTGTTAATACTAATGGTGATTTAAATTCTAATGAGCTAATTGTAATATCTTGATTTGGATAAATTGATAATAAATTATGAACATATCCCATTCCTGGATAATAGAATTTATCACTAACTTGATGACCTTTTAACCATTGGAATGGTGATTTCTTGATATCGATAAATGTTTGATATGATAGATATGGTGAATCTGTATTATTACCAAGGTTATTAATGGATGGACCTTCACTTTTAATCTTTTCAAGTGATGAGTTTAGTTTAAAGTATTCTTTATCATCCCATTGGTAAAGTGGTAAATTATTTAATTTGGTTGTGTTACTAATGTTGTTGTTGTCATTGATTAATTGTGATTTGAAATTAATATCAAAATTATTATTGACATATAATAAAGAGATTGTCTTTAAGAATTCATTATAATCATTCTTCTTTTTATTTAATGGTGAATAGATTGTAATGTTTTTACCATTATTAAAGTAACTTGATTGAGTTGATTTCATTTGATTTAAGTAATATTGTAATGTTGGATGTGGTGAAACTTCAATGAATGTAATTTCATTACCCATATCATTTGATTCGATATGTTTGTAAAGATTTGTAATTGTTTGTGTGAAATATACTGGTTGAATAATATTATCAAATACATAATTTGCATTGAATGGTGAAGTTTGATGATTGAATAAATTGGTTGTAACTGTTGAAAATACTGCTATCGATGGTTGTTTCGATGAAATATTTAATGAACATACTTCATCTTTAATCATTTGTTGACTTGATGTATGAAATGATGATAATGATCCTAACATTGAACAAAAGATATCATTTGATTTGAATTCATTGGTAATTTCATTTAATAAGTCTTCATTACCTGCGATAACGATTGATGTTGGTGAATTGTAACATGCAATTTCTAATGATTTATATTTAGTTGTAGATTGATATTTATTAATGAATTCATCTGAACTAATATTAACTGATAACATTCTACCTGTACCTGTGGTTCTATTTTGAGCTACTGATCTATGGTAAGTCAAGTAACATAATGTTTGAAAATCAATCATACCTGAACAATATGGCGATGATACTTCACCAAGAGAATGACCAATGATAATATCTGCTGAAACACCCCAATGTTTATATAATTCATAGAGTGATACTTGAATGATAACATTTGCAGGTTGTGCTAAAATTGGTTGATGAATTGATATTAAATCTTTATCATCAATTGATCTTAATTTATCTAAAACTGAATAACCATAATATTTGAATAACTCTTTATCGAATCTATTGACAGATTCTCTAAATATTGGTTCATTATCATATAATGATAATGCCATTTTATTATATTGTGAACCTTGACCACATAATACCATTACTGTGATTGGTGATTTCTTTTTTTCAACTGTAATATTTGAAATTAAATTATCACTATTATTTAATTTGATTTGATTGCTTTCATCTTGAAATTCATTCCAATCACTTGCGATTATAACTGATTTTTGAATTAATGATGTTGATTTGAATTTAATTTGATTATATACAAATTCTTTGAAACTTGTTGTTGTTGGCGATGAGTTTGAATTTGAATGTTTAATTATTGATGATTTATAATTATTTAATGATGTTGATGAATTGCTTGAGAGTGGTATTAAATATTTCTTTTTTTCATTTAAATTATTATCAATTTCCATTTTGTGATAACCATTACCATTACCATAACGACTAAGATTATTTTTAAATTCAGATAATATTAAACAAACATTTGAACCTAAATAAAAATTGATAATTTTAAATTGTTAATATAAGTTATTTGTATAAAAAGTATGTAATGATATATTTACCAGTAACACCGAAATTATTAATTAACATGACAGTTGATTTATTTTCATTAAATTTAATTGGTTCAGTGACAACTTTTAATCCCCATTCTTTAAAATTAATTAATGGATTTGGTTCTTTGAAATTAATATTTTGAAGAAATAGTTTATTTTTAAACATTAAACAACATTTAATTAATGATGCAACTCCTGAACATGCTGTTATTATTTATTATTATTTATTTTTTATTTATTATTATTATTATTATTATTATTATTATTATAAATAATATTAAATGTTAGTAATTAATGATTGACTATGGTTATTATTGATCTAAGTCTAATTTTTAATTAATTAGCTTACCTTCAGTATGCCCAATATTTGATTTAATTGATCCAATTAAAACTTGTTTATGATTATTATTTGTTGTTGCTGGTGCTTTATTGAAAACTCTTGATATACCTTCTAATTCTATTGGATCACCAGTTGGAGTACCAGTACCATGAGTTTCACAATAATCAATATCAGATTCATTGATTTGACCATTGGTTGATTTGATTGCTAATTTGATATTTTCATACTGAGATGATTTTGATGGTGAATAAAAGTTTAATTTATCAAAATTACCATCGATATTTGAACTTGATCCTTTGATTACACAATAGATATTATTTGAATCTTTGATTGCATCTTTTAATTTCTTTAATACAACGATACCAACACCTTCTGAACGAACATAACCATCAGCATCCGATGAAAATGTATGACATCTACCTGTTGGACTTAAAAGACCTAATTGTGTAAATGATTTTGAAATGTGTGGATCTATAAATAAATAAAAATTATTTGATAATTAATATATTTGTTTTAATTTTTTTTTTTTTTTTTTTTTATTTTTTTTTTTTTAATTTTTAAATTTATCACATACCTAATATAAAATTAACACCACCAACAATTGAAACATTTGATTTATTTGATTTAATTGAATTATATCCACAATTAATTGCATTTGATGAACTTGAACAAGCTGTATCAATTGTTAAATTTTCACCTCTATTTTTTATAAAAAAATAATCACGATAATAACAATTAGTATTATAATTAAGTTTTTAGTGTGTGCCAAAAAAGATAAATCAAAAACATACCTAAAATCAAAGCAATAACCAATTCTATTTGCAACGGAATGAGTTGATGAACCAAAAATATTATTTTGAGTTTCAAATGATGATTTTTGAAGATTATTATAATCAATAGTACTACTACCAATAAATGTACTTGTATTGGTACCACGTAAACTAATTGGATCAATACCACTATCTTCTAATGCTTCCCATACACCTGTTTGTTGATTTTATTTTAAAAAACATTATTAATGGGTAAATGAAAAAAAAATGAAAAAAAAAATTTGGTGGTTATTTTTTATTTTTTTATTTTTTTTTTTTGGTTGGTTTCATTTTTATATTTTTTGGCGCCAAACCTGATGAAAATTTCCAAAACACTTATAATGAATACATACATTTTAATAAAAATCTTTGTTGTGGGTCTATTGAACTGACATTATCATTGCTTGGATTAATTGCAAAGAAGATTGGATCAAATTGTTTCCATTCATCAAGTGGAAGTAAACCAGCAAACTTTGAAGCAATTTCACCATTTAAAAAATAATTATCAGACCATCTTTCAGAAGTTGTAACGATTCCATCCAATCCATTCAATAATTCATTAAATAATTGATTTGGTTTGGAAATTGATTCTTTTAAACTACCACTTGGAAATCTTAAACCAATACCAATAACTGCAACATCACCACTACTACCAGCATCATCATAATCATTTATATCCCTTATTAATTGATTGTAAGTATTATTATCTGTATTTTGTACCATTTTCTTTTTTCTTAATAAATTAATATAACAAATTAAAATAAAATATAATAAAATAAATGTGATATTTAAAAATTAAAATTAATAGAAAAAAAATAAAAATTAAATTTTATTTTAAACTGTTTAACAATTTTTAGTTCATATCAAATTAAAATTAAAACTGATATTTTTAACAGTTTTGCTTACAAATTCAAAGAAGATCTGGGTGTGCTGATATTTATTTGGGAAAAATGATTATTAAAAAAAAAAAAAAAAAAAAAAAAAAAAAAGAGACAGATTGCACAGGTATAGTTTAGATTTATTTATTTTTAATTTATATAAAATCAAAATCATAATATAACCCCCACTCCCAACATTAATAATTAATTTTATTCTTATTTTAACAATTTTTTTTTTTTTTTTTCATAAAGTTTAATATTTTCGTTGGAATTAATGATTGGTTTTAAAATTTATAAAAAAACAGTTTATTGCAACCACATTTGTACAATAATAATTTTATCTTTTTTTTAATTGGAAAATGGTTATCAAAATTCTAATAATGAATTTAATTTTTTCTGTTGTTTTAAAACGTTTCAAGTGTGTTTATTTTTAGAAATAATAAAAAGTTTATTAATTAATTAAAAAAAAAAAAAATTTGGTGGTTGATTTTTTTTTTTTTTTAAAAAAAAGATGTTAAATTTTAACCCAATTCCCCCATTTAAAGATCAATTTATTTTAACAAACAAAACGTTTTTTTCAATAATTTTTTTTAATATTATTTTATATAAAAAATAGTCCCTACTCTTTAAAATAATAAATCATAAAAAATAAAATAAAATAAAATAAAAAAAAAATATTTTTTTTTATTTTAGTGATATTACCTTTTTTTATTTGATTTTTATTTAAATTGCCTCGCCGAATTGTTTTCGATTAGTTTTTAAATTTTAAAAAAAATATCAAATTCCACTGGAAAATTTATATTATTTTTATCTTTAATTATTTTTTTTGGTAATATAACCATATTTTAATTAAAAAAAAAAAAAAAATAAAAAAAAATATTAGAATCAAACCTTTATACTTTTATTTATCAATTAATTTAAAAAAAAGGCACTTTAACAATTGGTGAATAGAATTGTACTATATTAGTTAATAGTTTTCATGGTGAATCACCAAAATTATTTTTTATATTTAATATCTTAGTTCACATTTTCATAAGATCAAATTTTAGAATTTTATTGTTTGCCATTCATTCTTTGAAAATGGTTTTTTATTTTAAAGAACAACCAGAAGGGGGTAAATTTTATTTGTGATTTTTATAAAAAAAAAAAAATTAATTCGATTTGATTTATGAACATGGTCTTCAAATGATTGATTCATTTAATTATTTTTGTTTTTGTTATTACTATTATTTTTATTATTATTATTATTATTATTTTTGTTGTTGTTTTTAGCCGATTTAATAATTTCAATTGATTGATTGATTTTATTATTTTGTAATTGTTGAATTGTGATAATATTATGACCTAATTGATTATCGATAAAATTCTTTAATTGTACAATCACTAAACTATCCATACCATATTGCGAGAGTTGAAGGTCTTCATTGATTTTAGATTCATCAATCGATAATAATTCACTAATTTTATTTAAAATTGTTGAATGAATAATTTCATTATTAGCACCACTATTACCACTAGAGAAGGATTTAATTCGATTTGATTTTTTAACAATATTAATTTGATAATCAAATTTTGAATGGTATTGATTTGTTAAAGTTGGTGTTAAAACTTCAAAATTGAAATCTGATAAACAGTAATTTGGATATTGATGTTGATTTTGAATGAATAAATCTAATGAACTAATAACGAGTTGAGGTGAGAATAAATTTACAATTGAACTCTTAAACATTGTTTCAATTGCATTATTACGCGATACAAAACCGGTTGATGATATCGCACCTAAATTAATGGCTAAAGATGGTAATCCAATTGAATGTCTATACTTTGATAATGAATCGATAACACTACATGCACTAACATAACAACATTGTTGGTCTGATCCAAATATTGAGACTACTGATGATGCCATTATAAATTGTTTGATATTCCATGAACGATTAATTGATTGATTGTGAAGATTAATTGCTCCAATCGTTTTAGCACCATGTGCATTATTTAAACGATTCATATCGACTTGTTGAACATCACCAATGTCTATCATAAATGCAAAATGAATGATTGAATCAATATTTGTAATATTTTCATTTAATTCTAATTGGTTCAATACTTGATTAACTTTATTTGAATCTTCAATATCGATTTGATTGAAATGGAATTTAATATTATTATCTTTTTTAAATTTGCTTTGATTGATTAATAATTTTAATTCCCATTTTAATTTTGATTTTGAAAGTATTATTATATTTTCAATTGAATGGTTTGAATATTTGATTAAATATTTTAATATTTCTAAAACAATACCAGTTTGACCAGTGAGTAAAATATTTTTACCAATATTTAATTTTGAAATATCATATGAATGTTTCATTATGATTTGATTGTTATTACTTTGATAATTATTATAAACTCTATTAAATTCATCTTGATTATGATTAACAATGATTTTACCAATATGTTTTCTTTGATTTATATATTCAATTGCATCTTTAAATTGATTATTTGAATATTCAATGATTGGTACACTTAACTCTAATTTATTTGAATTAATCATTTTGATAATTTTCTTTAAATATCTTTTGATTAATTTACTTGGGAAATCTTCGATATCCACATTACCATAGTTCATATTAAATTTGTAATGATTGTTTGTCATATAATCATTTGGTGTGAGATGAGTGATACTTAAATCAACGATACGTCCTGATAAATTTAAACATTGGAAATTTGAATCCATATACTCTGATGATAATGTATTTAATATTAAATCTACACCTTGTTGATGTTGTTCGACTACACCTAATTCTATTAATTTATTCTTAATTTCATAAACATAATCTTTATTACGAGATGAATAGATAGCAGTAATTAATGATCCATATTTATTTATTAAGTATTCTTCTTTATCTTTTGAACCAACTGTTAAAAATATATAACCTTGATGTTGTTTACTTTTTAATAAATCTAAAGATGATATACCAATACCACCTGCTGCTGAATGAATTAAAATTGATTCATTTGATTTTAAATTACCAATACTATAGATACTATGTAATGTTGTAATATAAATAGATGGTATTGAGGCTGAAACTGAATGACTACAATTTAATGGTTTATAATAAATAGAATTGAAATCTATAATAACATGTGAACTATTTGTTTTTGAACCGAAACCACAAACTTGATCACCAACTTTAAATTTCTTTACATTACTACCTAATCTTGTAATTATACCACTAAAGTCATTACCAATTTTTGGATTATCAATACCAATACCATATTCAATTTCTTTACCATATTTAATATCTAAATCTGAACCAATCATACCAATATACATTAAATAGTCTTTATAATTTATACCAGTTGCTTTAACTTCTATCTCTACTTCATTTGAATTTAATTCATCTTTTTTACTATATAATTGATATTCTATATTTGAATTTAATTGAATATATAAATTATCTTTATTGGTTTCAAATGATTCAGATTGGAATTTACTTTTTATATTATTTGATCTTCTACAGTATCTTTCATAGTATACTTTATTATTATTAATTGTAAATTCTTTTTGAATATTATTATTTGGATTGATTAAATAATTGATTAATGATAATTGTTGATTATTTTCAATTGAAACATTATCATAATTTAAAATATATAAATCTAATTGTGGGAATTCAACGAAATAACGAGCAGCACCAATAATTGATGATGATAAATAATTATCAGTGGTTGAATTTAATGATAATAATAAATGTTTGAAATTATTTGATAATTCTAATTTTAATATTAATTGATTAATTTGAATGTATTCAAATGTGATTTCTTTGAAATTTGAAGTATTCATTGTTGATTCAATTGATTTTAAAAATATTATTAATGATTTATTACAATTATCTTTATTTTGATTATTTGTAATCCATGATTGAAATTCATTATAATTATTAATATTAATGATTTTATGTTTTAATTCTTGATTTAATCTTATTAAATCAAGAATACTACTGCTGCAACTATTTCTATTTTTATTATTACTAAATAAAATGATATTATTGAAAGAATTTAATTGATCTAATGATATTGATTGTTCTGAAATGATTTCATTAATTGTTGGTTTTCTAGTTTGAATTAAAAATAGTAAATTATCATTACCAGACATTATTGTATCTCTATAATTACATTGACTCAAAAGGTTAACCCATTTCTCTTGTTTCATACAACATCTATCAGGTCTTAATTCGATATCACCATCAGAGGATGGCCACCATTGTGAAAAACAACCGAATATCGAATCAAAATAAAATGATTTGTATGGTGGTTCTATATATAAAAGTTGACCATTTGGTGTTAATATATTATGAATTTCATTTAATGTTGGTTTGAGTTTCTTAACGACATGCATAACATTTGACATTACAACGAAATCATAATAGGATGCTTTAAGATCTTGATCTAATAATGGTTTCTCTAAATCTAATACACGATAGATAATATTTAAATTGTTATGATTTGTAAATGATGAGAACTTTTCTTTAATTTCAGCGAAAAATGATGCAGATACATCACTCCATGTAAATTCTATATTAATGATTGATGTTGTACTATTATCATTTAATAATTTACAAATCTTTTCTAAAATTAATAAACTAAGACTACCAGTACCACCACCTGCTTCTAATATACGAAATACAATTGGTTCATTTAAAATTGGTTTTAGAGTTTCAACTATAATTTCACTTAATAAATTATTCAATGGTTGAACTACTCTTGAATTCTTATAAAAGTCATCTAAAAAACCACTTTCAAATAATGATTGTGGTGTATCTGTAATAGAATCATCATCTTTTAATGGGAATAACTGTTTTGCCATTATTTTAGTTGTTCTAATAAATATCTTTTCAATTTTTGGCTTAATATTACTTTGATTATTGTCATGGTTAAGAATATTACTATATCTCTTTAAATTTTCAAAAATGAATTTGAAAAGATTTTCATTTACTAAACTATTATAATATAATTGTTTAAATTGATTATATTCTAATGTTGTTAATGATTCTAAATTAATACTTGGACATCTATTATTAATGTGTTTATAAAATAATGACAATAATAATTCATTTGAAATAAATTGATTATCTTCTTCGTTGACACTAAATTCATCCACACTATATAAATGTTTGAATTGTTCAGGTTTATTAACTACTGAATCTTTTGATTGAAGATATGGTGTATAAATATCATTTAATGGTGGTTTACAAATTATAGTACTATCAGGATTGGAGCCAAGTGAAACTAAAGCGCAAACTACATTTGAGATATCAACTAATAATGTACCATTTGGAAGTATGATTTTGACTGATATTGAATATGTTTGATAATTGGTTCTAGGTTTAATATCTGAAAAAACATATAATTCTTTAATATCATCATTATTGTTGTTTTCATTTAATGATGGAATATTTGAAAAGTAATATTTGAAACCTTCAATTCTATCAAGTACGACTGGTTGTGTAACTGCAACTAATGACCCATGTAAACAAGTATCTAAAATTGCTGTATTTAAGAATTTATTCATATTGCTATTGTTGATTAAATGATTATATTCTTTTTGATTATAAATTTCATTTAATGATACTATTGATAATGAACAATTATTACCGATATAACATTGTTTTACACCTTGAAATAAACCTTTGTATGTTAAATTTGTTTTAATTCGAATAGTTTCATAAAAATCTTGTTTTGATATGCTTGTAAAATTACATTTATCTTTTAATGATTGAATATTAATTAATTTGTTACTGATGATACTGTTATGTTTGGTTAAATTAAAATTACCAAGAGATGATAATATCCATTGATTTGTTTTTTGATCTTTATAATGACTTTTAATATTGAATTCATTCTTTGATAGTGGTGCAATTGTAGTTTGTAAACATTGATTATTACCTTCTGTTAATACCAATGGTGATTTAAATTCTAATGAGCTAATTGTAATATCTTGATTTGGATAAATTGATAATAAATTGTGAACATATCCCATTCCTGGATAATAGAATTTATCACTAACTTGATGACCTTTTAACCATTGGAATGGAGATTTCTTGATATCGATAAATGTTTGATATGATGGATATGGTGAATCTGTATTATTGCCAAGACTATGAATGGATGGACCTTCACTTTTAATCTTTTCATGAAATGAAGCAATTTTAAAGTATTCTTTATCATCCCATTGGTAAAGTGGTAAATTATTTAATTTGGTTGTGTTACTAATGTTGTTGTTGTCATTGATTAATTGTGATTTGAAATTAATATCAAAATTATTATTGACATATAATAAAGAGATTGTCTTTAAGAATTCATTATAATCATTCTTCTTTTTATTTAATGGTGAATAGATTGTAATGTTTTTACCATTATTAAAGTAACTTGATTGAGTTGATTTCATTTGATTTAAGTAATATTGTAATGTTGGATGTGGTGAAACTTCAATGAATGTAATTTCATTACCCATATCATTTGATTCGATATGTTTATAAAGATTTGTTATTGTTTGTGTGAAACGAACTGGTTGGCGAATATTTTCAAATGCATAATCTGCATTGAATGGCAAGCTTTGATGATTGAATAAATTGGTTGTAACTGTTGAAAATACTGCTATCGATGGTTGTTTTGATGAAATATTTAATGAACATACTTCATCTTTAATCATTTGTTGACTTGATGTATGAAATGATGATAATAATCCTAACATTGTACAAAAGATATTATTTGATTTGAATTCATTGGTAATTTCATTTAATAAGTCTTCTCTACCTGCGATAACGATTGATGTTGGTGAATTGTAACATGCAATTTCTAATGATTCATATTTAGTTGTAGATTGATAGTTATTAATGAATTCATCTGAACTAATATTAACTGATAACATTCTACCTGTACCTGTGGTTCTATTTTGAGCTACTGATCTATGGTAAATCAAGTAGCATAATGTTTGAAAATCAATCATACCTGAACAATATGGTGATGATACTTCACCAAGAGAATGACCAATGATAATATCTGCTGAAACGCCCCAATGTTTATATAATTCATAGAGTGATACTTGAATGATAACATTTGCAGGTTGTGCTAAAATTGGTTGATGAATTGATATTAAATCTTTATCATCAATTGATCTTAATTTATCTAAAACTGAATAACCATAATATTTGAATAACTCTTTATCGAATCTATTGACAGATTCTCTAAATATTGGTTCATTATCATATAATGATAATGCCATTTTATTATATTGTGAACCTTGGCCACATAATACCATTACCGTGATTGGCGATTTCTTTTTTTCAACTGTAATATTTGAAATTAAATTATCACTATTTTCTAATTTGATTTGATTATTTTCATCTTGAAATTCATTCCAATCACTTGCGATTATAACTGATTTTTGAATTAATGATGTTGATTTGAATTTAATTTGATTGTGTACCAATTCTTTGAAACTTGTTGTGGTTGTTGGCGATGAGTTTGAATTTGAAAGTTTAATTATTGATGATTTATAATTATTTAATGATGTTGATGAATTGCTTGAGAGTGGTATTAAATATTTCTTTTTTTCATTAACTTTACTATCAATTTCAATTTTGTGATATTCATTTTCATAACGATTATGATGATTTTTTTTTAATTCAGATAATATTAAACAAACATTTGAACCTAAATTAAAATTGATAGTTTTAAATTATTAATATAAGTTATTTGGAATCATTAATGATGTATATTTACCAGTTATACCGAAATTATTAACTAACATGACAGTTGATTTATTTTCATTAAATTTAATTGGTTCAGTGACAACTTTTAATCCCCATTCTTTAAAATTAATTAATGGATTTGGTTCTTTGAAATTAATATTTTGAAGAAATAGTTTATTTTTAAACATTAAACAACATTTAATTAATGATGCAACTCCTGAACATGCTGTTATTATTTATTATTATGAAAAATATTTAATGTTAGTAATGATTTATAGCTCTAAAGTTAATTAATTAACTTACCTTCAAGATGTCCAATATTTGATTTAATTGATCCAACTAAAACTTGTTTATTATTATTTATTGTTGTTGATGGTATTTTAGCACTATTGAAAACTCTTGAAATACCTTCTAATTCTATTGGATCACCAGTTGGAGTACCAGTACCATGAGTTTCACAATAATCAATATCAGATTCATTGATTTGACCATTGGTTGATTTGATTGCTAATTTGATATTTTCACACTGAGATGATTTTGATGGTGAATAAAAGTTTAATTTATCAAAGTTACCATCGATATTTGAACTTGATCCTTTGATTACACAATAGATATTATTTGAATCTTTGATTGCATCTTTTAATTTCTTTAATACAACGATACCAACACCTTCTGAACGAACAAAACCATCAGCATCTGATGAAAATGTATGACATTTACCTGTTGGACTTAACATATCTAATTGGGTGAACGATTTTGAAATGTGTGGGTCTATAAATAAAATTTTTTTGATAATTAATATATAATTCTAAAATTTTCTTTTTTTTTTTTTCAAATTTATCACATACCTAATATAATATTAACACCACCAACGATTGAAACATTTGATCTATTTGTTTTAATTGAATTATATCCACAATTAATTGCATTTGATGAACTTGAGCAAGCTGTATCAATTGTTAAATTTTCACCTCTATTTTTAAAATAACAATTAGTATTTAAGTTTTATTCTTCCAAAAAAGATAAATCAAAACATACCTAAAATCAAAGCAATAACCAATTCTATTTGCAATTGAATGAGTTGATGAACCAAAAATATTATTTTGAGTTTCAGATGGTGATCTTTGAAGATTATAATAATCAATAGTACTATTACCAATAAATGTACTTGTATTGGTACCACGTAAACTAATTGGATCAATACCACTATCTTCTAATGCTTCCCATACACCTGCATGTTTGTTAATTTTATTTTAAAAAACATTATTAATGGGTAAATAAATAAATAAATAAAATAAATAAATAAATAAATAAATAAAAGAAAAAAAAAATTTTGGTGGGTTCATTTTTTTTATTATTTATTTTTGGCCAAACCTGATGAAAATTTCCAAAACACTTAATAAATACATACATTTTAATAATAATCTTTGTTGTGGGTCTATTGAACTGACATTATCATAAGTTTGATTAATTGCAAAGAAGATTGGATCAAATTGTTTCCATTCATCAAGTGGAAGTAAACCAGCAAACTTTGAAACGATTTCACCATTTAAATAATAATTATCAGACCATCTTTCAGAAGTTGAAACGATTCCATCCAATCCATTCAATAATTCATTAAATAATTGATTTGGTTTTGAAATTGATTCTTTTAAATTACCACTTGGAAATCTTAAACCAATACCAATCACTGCAACATCACCATCATCATTTCTATCAACATCATCATCATCATTTCTATCCCTTATTAATTTATTATTATTATTATCTATATTTTGTGTCATTTTCTCTTTTTACAAATAAATAAAATAAAATAAAATAAAATAAAATAAAATAAAATAAAATAAAATAGAATAAAATAGAATAAAATAGAATAAAATAGAATAAAATAGAATAAAATAAAATAAAATAAATAAATAAATTTGATATTTAAATAATAGAAATAAAAAAAAAAATTAAATAAAAAATTTGATGACGTTTATAGTTTTTGAAAAAATAAAAATAAAAAAAAGGTTAGATTGTTTGGATATTACTTTCAACACAAATAATTAATTTTAATTTTTGTTTTTTTTTTATTTGACCCAAAATTATGTTTTTTTTTATTTTTTTTTATTTTTTTTTTTTAAAATCTGGTGACTCTATATAAAAAACTATTTAATAGATTTAACTTAATGTATAGTTTGCTTTTGTGTTTGTAAATTTAGAAAAAAAAAAAAAAAATGAAATGTTGCAACTTTTTTATTTTTTTTGTTTCTATTTGATATCTCTTTTTTGTTATATGTTTACTTTACGAATTTATTACAGAAAAAATATAAATACATTCATCTAAAATATAAATGCATTAATCTAAAATTTACATTTTTTCTGAAATCTAAAATTTTATACATTCATCTAAAATATGATTTTTTATTTCAGAAAGTGATACCTTTTGGTCACATATTTTACATGGCACAACTATTGGTGAAAGTTTACTCATTTCAGTCATTTTTAAATTTAAAGATAAAATATATATGTATTAGACAAAAAAAAAAAAATTAAAAAAATTTATATGAGACTCCTTATTATGTTTTATAAATTTTAATACGACAACAATTTCGACAAAAAAAACATTTTTTTTTCAAAAAAAAAACTTTTTTTTTCTGAAAATATTACACCCAGACACAAAAAATTAATTTTTCACCACTTTAATGCTGAAATTTTTACACCCTTAATTAGATTATAACTTTTTTTTTTTTTTTAATTTATTGTTTTTATTTTTATTTTTGTTTTTATTTTTGTTTTTAAAATTAAATAATAAAAAAACAGTTTATTGAAATCAAGATGTTGAAGTATATTACAAAAGGTACAATGGTCATTTTTTTATTTTGGTTTTTTTTTTAAAATTAAAATAAAATAAAATTAAACAGTTTTCAAAAAATAAATTAAAAAAACTTTTTTTTAAACTGTTTTCAAGTGCGTTTTTAGAAATAAAAAAAGTTTTTTAATTATTAATAAAGAAAAAAAAAAAAAAAATTTGGTGGTTTTTTTTTTTTTAATAGAAGGTTAAAATTATTTTAACCCACTTCCCCAAAATTTAAATATATCAATTTGTTTTTAACAAAAACATTATTGGTTTTTTTATTTCATAATTTAAATAGTTTTTTTTTAAAAAAACTTTAATATAAAAGATTCTCAATTTATATATTTTATAATATTACAATGAATACAATATTTACAATTATTTTAACAATTACAATATTAGTATTATCATTAATATTAAAAGTAAAATTTTAAAATATTATATATATTATTGACTATTAAAAATTAAACACTTACTTATACTTTTATTTTTTTAAATAGGATTTATTATTTGAAGGTAGGATTAAAAAAATTAATAAATTAATACCTGGTCCTTCTACAATTCCAGTTTTTGGTAATTTATTACAAATTAACGCAAAAGATTTCCCAAAAAGTGTAAATGATTTCTATGAAAGATATGGCAAAGTTTTTAGATTAAGATTGGGTAGTGTTGAAATTGTTGTTCTAACTGGACCTGAAGTTATTGATGAATGTTTTAATAAAAAACATAGAGAAATTTTCAAAGAAAGATATATTAAATTCTCAAGATTTTTGGGTAAAGATTATAATATTTTTTCTTCAAATGGTGATTATCATTATGTTCTAAGAGGAATTCTTACAAGTGAAATTACAACAAGAAAGTTAAATAATGGCAGATTAGAATCAAATAAATTTATTTTAGAAATGTTTAGTAATCTTTGTAAAGATAATAAAGAAACTCTTGTTAAAAATACACCAAATCAAATTAGGATTCTTGCTGTTAAATTAATATTAAATTTCACATTAGGAATTGAAGAGAATGACGAAACCATTCTAATCATTGTAGAAAAGATTAAATGCATTTTTGAAGCTGCTGGATTATTAATTTACTCTGATTATTTACCATTTTTATTTCCATTAGATATAAAATCAATGTCAAAGAATGATATTATTTCTAGTTACTTTTTTATAAAAGATTTTATAGGTATAAAACTTGATGCTATTAAAATTAAATATGAAAAAGAAAATGAATTGAAAAATGAAACTACTGATGAAACATCTTCAAAACTAAACAATATTCCAATTATTGAGAATTATTATAAAAATTATTTAGATGGTTCAATTCATTATGATTCAATCTTGTTTTCAATTTCTGATATTATTTTTGCAGCAGTTGATTCAACATCCAATGGGTTTAGTCTTTTAATTGGTCAATTAATTAATAAACCTGAAATTCAAGATAAAATATATGAAGAAATCATGAGAAATGATGAAAATAATAATACAAATAATATATCATTTGCTGATCATACAAAATATCCATATATTATTTCTGTAATGAATGGTAATTATCCATATATATATATATATATTGGTATTAATATGTGTTGATATATTTTTTCAAAAAATAAATTTTGTATTAATTTGAATAATAGAATCATATAGATATAATTCTTCAGTACCAATAACTGAACCGAATAAAACAACAGAAGATGTTGAAGTAAATGGATATAAAATTGCAAAAGGTACAATGATAATTAAAAATCTTCGTGGTACACATTTATCAAAAGAGTTTTGGGGTGAAGATGCTTTAGAATTTAAACCAGAAAGATTTAAAAATCAACCTTTAAATCAAAAAGGACTTTTTCATTTTGGTGCAGGTATGTTTTAAACTATTTTGAAATGGGAATCAAAATTTATCACTAATACAATAATAAATATTATTTTATTTAAACAGGAGCTAGAGCTTGTCCAGGAGGAAGATTTACAGAATCTTTTACTTTTACTTTTTTGGTGATAATGTTAAAGAATTTTAAAATAGTCAATCCAACTGATATTCCAATTGATGTTGAAGGAGAAGTTGGTTTGGCAATGCAATGTAAACCTTTTGATGCCTTATTCATAAAACGTAATTAAAAAAAAAAAAGAATATATTTTTTATTATTTTAATTATTGTTTTCATTTAAATGTAAATAAAAAAAAAAAAAAAAATAATATTTAATATATTTGTTTTTTAATTTGGTTTCTTTTATTGTTTTTTTTTATTATTGTTTTTTAATTATTTTTATCATTAATTTTTTTTTTTATTGTATTTTTTTTAAGAATTATATTTTCAAGATGGTTATTTTATAATAAACCCAGATATTAATTAAGTGGTCACTTAAAATATTAAATAACCAGTTTGAATGATTAAGATAGATCAATTACCTATCACTCATATTATATTTGATAACAAAAATAATAAACAATAAGTAATAATTTTATTGCAATCCTATATAGGATTTTGGTTTTATCTCTTTTTTATTATTATTAATCTTACTTTGATTAATCTTTTTATTTTATTTTATTTTATTTTATTTCTTTATTGTTATTATTAATATTATTTAAAATGATTGATTCATTAATTTCCCAATCTTGGTGATTATATGATCCAATTGAAATTAATAATTCTTTTGTGCTATTTGACATTTTGAATAAACTATTGATTTTAAAATTTGATATCAATAAATTTTGATTATCATGAATGTGGAATGCTGAATATCTTTTTGATGATTTTCCATTTGATTTTGAAACTAATTTAATCCATTCTTGGTAATCGATTTCTTTGCAATTAAATTTATTTTCTAAAAACTCATAAATTGATTTCATTTCAATTGAATTACCATTTAAACTGTAAATTGAAATTGGTTTTGATTTATTTTGATTCCAACTGTTTTCATTGAATATTAAATCAATTGTGGTTTTAGCTATAGTTGTGACTGGAGTTGTGAAAATTGGTTTATGAATATTTGGATAATAACCAATCTCTTTTGAAACTTTTAAAAAAAGTGATATAAAATCATTTGAATGACCTATACCTGTTATTGGATTTGAGAATATATCTGAATTTATAATAATAATAATAATAATAATAATAATAATAATAATAATAATAATAATAATAATAATAATAATAATAATAATAATAATAATAATAATAATAATAAAATGTTTATTTTATTAGAATCTATAAATTAAATACTAAAGGTTTATCATATATGATCTATATTTATTAATTACATACCAGGTGGTCTAATAATGATTGATGGTATACCTCTTGATTCTGCTGCGTTTGTTAATAATTTTTCTGAAATAACTTTAGATTGAATATATCCGACTGGTGTAGTATCAAAATTTGGTAATATATTTGTTTCTTCAAATGTTTCTCCATCTTTTAATTGATGATTAATAAATACTGCAATCGATGAAAAATGAACTATTAACTTTTGTGAGCTATTATTTGAAACTGATAATTTTATAACTTGATTGATGCTGTCAACATTTACAGTTTTACTTTCTTCATAGTTTGATTTTAAATTTAAATCTGCTGCTGAATTTATAATAATATCACATTCATTTGATAGTTTTAAATAATCTTGTTCAGTTAAACCAAATTTATCTTTTGAAATATCACCAATCATTGGAATGATTTTAATTAATTGATCTTCTCTTATTTGTTTATTATTGTTTTCACTGTTTTCAATAATACTTAATTTATCATTTGATATATTACCTGTATGATTGAGTATTTTTGATGATCTTTGATTTGGTGATTCTTTATTCATATTAATTAATTGATGTTTCTTTAAATTATTAATAATTGCATCGATGGGATTTGTTAGTTTTGAATTATTTCTTATTAAACAATAAATTTTTGAGACATTCTTCATTTTAATTAATTCTGTTAATAAATATGCACCCAAAAATCCTGTTGAACCTGTTAAGAATATTGATTTATTATTATTATTATTTAATATATTTTTAATTGAATATGGTCTTGAAATGATTGATTCATTTAATTTAGTTTCATGTTTAATAAATTCATCAAGTGATTGTTGTTCTTTTTTAACTAAATTGTTATTATTTTTGTTTGTTTTATTATTATTATTATTATTATTATTTTTATTATTTTTATTATTAGCAGATTTAATAATTTCAATTGATTGATTGATTTTATTATTTTGTAATTGTTGAATTGTGATAATATTATGACCTAATTGATTATCGATAAAATTCTTTAATTGTACAATCACTAAACTATCCATACCATATTGTGTGAGTTGAAGGTCTTCATTGATTTTAGATTCGTCAATTGATAATAATTCACTGATTTTATTTAAAATTGTTGAACGAATAATTTCATTATTATCACCACCATTACCACCAGAAGAAGATTTGATTTGATTTGATTTTTTAACAATATTAATTTGATAATCAAATTTTTTTAGGAAATGATTTGTCAAAGTTGATGGTAAAATTTCAAAATTGAAATCTGATAAACAATAGTTTGGATATTGATGTTGATTTTGAATGAATAAATCTAATGAACTAATAACGAGTTGAGGTGAGAATAAATTTAAAATTGAACTCTTGAGCATTGTTTCAATTGCATTATTACGTGATACGAAACCAGTTGATGATATCGCACCTAAATTAATGGCTAAAGATGGTAATCCAATTGAATGTCTATACTTTGATAATGAATCGATAACACTACATGCACTAACATAACAACATTGTTGATCTGATCCAAATATAGAGACTACTGATGATGCCATTATAAATTGTTTGATATTCCATGAACGATTAATTGATTGATTGTGAAGATTAATTGCTCCGATTGTTTTAGCACCATGTGTATTATTTAAACGATTCATATCGACTTGTTGAACATCACCAATATCATTCATAAATGCAAAATGAATGATAGAATCAATATTTGTAATATTTTCATTTAATTCTAATTGATTTAATACTTGATTAACTTTATTTGAATCTTCAATATCGATTTGATTGAAATGGAATTTAATATTATTATCTTTTTTAAATTTGCTTTGATTGATTAATAATTCTAATTCCCATTTTAATTTTGATTTTGAAAGTATTATAATATTTTCAATTGAATGGTTTGAATATTTGATTAAATATTTTAATATTTCTAAAACAATACCAGTTTGACCAGTGAGTAAAATATTTTTACCAATATTTAATTTTGAAATATCATATGAATGTTTCATTATGATATGATTGTTATTATTTTGATAATTATTATAAACTCTATTAAATTCATCTTGATTATGATTAACAATGATTTTACCAATATGTTTTCTTTGATTTATATATTCAATTGCATCTTTAAATTGATTATTTGAATATTCAATGATTGGTACACTTAACTCTAATTTATTTGAATTAGCCATTTTGATAATTTTCTTTAAATAGCCTTTGAATAATTTACTTGGGAAATCTACGACTTCTACGTTATTGTAACCCATATTAAACTTGTAATGATTGTTTATCATATAATCATTTGGTGTGAGATGAGTGATACTTAAATCAACGATACGTCCTGATAAATTTAAACATTGGAAATTTGAATCCATATACTCTGATGATAATGTATTTAATATTAAATCTACACCTTGTTGATGCTGTTCAACAACACTTAATTCTATTAATTTATTCTTAATTTCATAAACATAATCTTTATTACGAGATGAATAGATAGCAGTAATTAATGATCCATATTTCTTTGTTAAGTATTCTTCTTTATCTTTTGAACCAACTGTTAAAAATATATAACCTTGATGTTGTTTACTTTTTAATAAATCTAAAGATGATATACCGATACCACCTGCTGCTGAATGAATTAAAATTGATTCATTTGATTTTAAATTACCAATACTATAGATACTATGTAGTGATGTAATATAAATAGATGGTATTGAGGCTGAAACTGAATGATTGTAGTTTAATGGTTTATAATAAATGTAATTATAATCTACAATAACATGTGAACTATTTGTTTTTGAGCCGACACCACAAACTTGATCACCAACTTTAAATTTCTTTACATTACTTCCTAATCTTGTAATAATACCACTAAAGTCATTACCAATGTTTGGATTATCAATACCAATACCATTTTCAATTTCATACTCTTTACCATATTTAATATCTAAATCTGAACCAATCATACCGATATACATTAAATAATCTTTATAATTTATACCATTTGCTTTAATTTCTATCTCTACTTCATTTGAATTTAATTCATCTTTTTTACTATATAATTGATATTCTAAATTTGAATTTAATTGAATATATAAATTATCTTTATTGGTTTCAAATGATTCAGATTGGAATATACTTTTAATATTATTTGATCTTCTACAATATCTTTCATAGTATACTTTATTATTATTAATTGTAAATTCTTTTTGAATATTATTATTTGGATTGATTAAATAATTGATTAATGATAATTGTTGATTATTTTCAATTGAAACATTATCATAATTTAAAATATATAAATCTAATTGTGGGAATTCAACGAAATAACGAGCAGCACCAACAATTGATGATGATAAATAATTATCAGTGGTTGAATTTAATGATAATAATAAATGTTTGAAATTATTTGATAATTCTAATTTTAATATTAATTGATTAATTTGAATGTATTCAAATGTGATTTCTTTGAAATTAAAAGTATTCATTTTTGATTCAATTGATTTTAAAAATATTATTAATGTTTTATTACAACCATCTTTATTTTGATTATTTGTGATCCATGATTGAAATTCATTATAATTATTAATATTAATGATTTTATGTTTTAATTCTTGATTTAATCTTATTAAATCAAGAATACTACTGCTGCAACTATTTCTATTTTTATCATTACTATTATTATTATTACTAAATAAAATGATATTATTGAAAGAATTTAATTGATCTAATGATATTGATTGTTCTGAAATGATTTCATTAATTGTTGGTTTTCTAGTTTGAATTAAAAATACTAAATTATCATTACCAGACATTATTGTATCTCTATAATTACATTGATTTAAAAGGTTAATCCATTTCTCTTGTTTCATACAACATCTATCAGGTCTTAATTCGATATCACTATCATAGGATGGCCACCATTGTGAAAAACAACCGAATATAGAATCATAATAAAATGATTTGTATGGTGGTTCTATAAACATAAGTTGACCATTTGGTGTTAATATATTATGAATTTCATTTAATGTTGGTTTGAGTTTCTTAACGACATGCATGACATTTGACATTACAACGAAATCATAATAGGATGCTTTAAGATCTTGATCTAATAATGGTTTCTCTAAATCTAATACACGATAGATAATATTTAAATTGTTGTGATTTGTAAATGATGAGAACTTTTCTTTAATTTCAGCGAAAAATGATGCAGATATATCACTCCATGTAAATTCTATATTAATGATTGATGTTGTACTGTTATCGTTTAATAATTTACAAATCTTTTCTAAAATTAATAAACTAAGACTACCAGTACCACCACCTGCTTCTAATATACGAAATACAATTGGTTCATTTAAAATTGGTTTTAGAGTTTCAACTATAATTTCACTTAATAAATTATTCAATGGTTGAACTACTCTTGAATTCTTATAAAAGTCATCTAAAAAACCACTTTCAAATAATGATTGTGGTGTATCTGTAATAGAATCATCATCTTTTAATGGGAATAACTGTTTTGCCATTATTTTAGTTGTTCTAATATATAACTCTTCATTTTCTGATTTAATATTACTGTGATTATTGTCATGGTTAAGAATATTACTATATCTCTTTAAATTTTCAAAAATGAATTTGAAAAGATTTTCATTAACAGAACTATTATAATATAATTGTTTGAATTGATTATATTCTAATGTTGTTAATGATTCTAAATTAATACTTGGACATCTATTATTAATGTGTTTATAAAATAATGACAATAATAATTCATTTGAAATAAATTGATTATCTTCTTCGTTGACACTAAATTCATCTACTCTATATAAATGTTTGAATTGTTCAGGTTTATTAATTACTGAATCTTTTGATTGAAGATATGGTGTATAAATATCATTTGATGGTGGTTTACAAATTATAGCACTTTCAGGATTGGGAAGTGAAACTAAAGTGCAAACCACATTTGAGATATCAACTAATAATGTACCATTTGGAAGTATGATTTTGACTGATATTGAATATGTTTGAGAATTGGTTCTTGATTTAATATCTGAAAAAACGTAGAGTTCTTTAATATTATTATTATTATTATTATTATTATTATTATTATTATTATTATTATTATTCGATTCTTCATCATCATCATTATTATTGCCATTTTTAAATGATGGAATATTTGAAGAGTAATATTTGAAACCTTCAATTCTATCAAGTACGACTGGTTGTGTAACTGCAACTAATGACCCATGTAAACAAGTATCTAAAATTGCTGCATTAAAGAATGAATTCATATTGGTATTGTTGATTAAATGATTATATTCTTTTTGATTATAAATTTCATTTAATGATACTATTGCTAATGAACAATTATTACCGATATGACATTGTTTTACACCTTGAAATAAACCTTTGTATGTTAAATTTGTTTTAATTCTAATAGTTTCATATAAATCTTGTTTTGATATGCTTGTAAAATTACATTTATCTTTTAATGATTGAATATTAATTAATTTGTTACTGATGATACTGTTATGTTTGGTTAAACTAAAATTACCAAGAGATGATAATATCCATTGATTTGTTTTTTGATCTTTATAATGACTTTTAATATTGAATTCATTCTTTGATAGTGGTGTAATTATAGTTTGTAAACATTGATTATTACCTTCTGTTAATACTAATGGTGATTTAAATTCTAATGAGCTAATTGTAATATCTTGATTTGGATAAATTGATAATAAATTGTGAACATATCCCATTCCTGGATAATAGAATTTATCACTAACTTGATGACCTTTTAACCATTGGAATGGTGATTTCTTGATATCGATAAATGTTTGATATGATGGATATGGTGAATCTGTATTATTACCAAGATTATTAATGGATGGACCTTCACTTTTAATCTTTTCAAGTGATGAGTTTAGTTTAAAGTATTCTTTATCATCCCATTGGTAAAGTGGTAAATTATTTAATTGGTTTTCATAGTTATTATTGCTGTTGTTGTTATTAATTAATTGTGATTTGAAATTAATATCAAAATTATTATTGACATATAATAAAGAGATTGTCTTTAAGAATTCATTATAATCATTCTTCTTTTTATTTAATGGTGAATAGATTGTAATGTTTTTACCATTATTAAAGTAACTTGATTGAGTTGATTTCATTTGATTTAAGTAATATTGTAATGTTGGATGTGGTGAAACTTCAATGAATGTAATTTCATTACCCATATCATTTGATTCGATATGTTTGTAAAGATTTGTAATTGTTTGTGTGAAATATACTGGTTGAATAATATTATCAAATACATAATTTGCATTGAACGGTGAAGTTTGATGATTGAATAAATTGGTTGTAACTGTTGAAAATACTGCTATCGATGGTTGTTTTGATGAAATATTTAATGAACATACTTCATCTTTAATCATTTGTTGACTTGATGTATGAAATGATGATAATGATCCTAACATTGAACAAAAGATATCGTTTGATTTGAATTCATTGGTAATTTCATTTAACAAGTCTTCTTTACCTGCGATAACGATTGATGTTGGTGAATTGTAACATGCAATTTCTAATGATTCATATTTAGTTGTAGATTGATAGTTATTAATGAATTCGTCTGAACTAATATTAACTGATAACATTCTACCTGTACCTGTGGTTCTATTTTGAGCTACTGATCTATGGTAAGTCAAGTAACATAGTGTTTCAAAATCAATCATACCTGAACAATATGCTGATGATACTTCACCAAGAGAATGACCAATAATAATATCTGCCGAAACGCCCCAATGTTTATATAATTCATAGAGTGATACTTGAATCATTATATTTGCAGGTTGTGCTAAAATTGGTTGATGAATTGATATTAAATCTTTATCATCAATTGATCTTAATTTATCTAAAACTGAATAACCATAATATTTGAATAACTCTTTATCGAATCTATTGACAGATTCTCTAAATATTGGTTCATTATCATATAATGATAATGCCATTTTATTATATTGTGAACCTTGACCACATAATACCATTACTGTGAGTGGTGATTTCTTTTTTTCAACTGTAATATTTGAAATTAAATTATCACTACTATTTAATTTGATTTGATTGCTTTCATCTTGAAATTCATTCCAATCACTTGCGATTATAACTGATTTTTGAATTAATGATGTTGATTTGAATTTAATTTGATTATGTACAAATTCTTTAAAACTTGTTGTGGTTGATGATGAATTTGAATGTTTAATTATTGATGATTTATAATTATTTAATGATGTTGATGAATTACTAGAGAATGGTATTAAATATCTTTTTTTTTCATTAAATTTATTATCAATTTTCATTTTGTGATAATCATTACCATAATGATTATTTTTAAATTCAGATAATATTAAACAAACATTTGAACCTAAATAAAAATTGGTAATTTTAAATTGTTAATATAAGTTATTCGGATAAAAAGTATATAATAATATATATTTACCAGTAACACCGAAATTATTAATTAACATGACAGTTTGTTTATTTTCATTAAATTTAATTGGTTCAGTGACAACTTTTAATCCCCATTCTTTAAAATTAATTAATGGATTCGGTTCTTTGAAATTAATATTTTGAAGAAATAGTTTATTTTTAAACATTAAACAACATTTAATTAATGATGCAACTCCTGAACATGCTGTTATTAATTATAAATAATATTAAATGTAATTAATTAATGATTTATTATGGTTGTTTATTGTAACTAAATTTAATTAACTTACCTTCAGTATGTCCAATATTTGATTTAATTGATCCAACTAAAACTTGTTTATTATTATTATTTGTTGTTATTGTTGTTGCTGATGATATTTTAGTTGTATTAAAAACTCTTGATATACCTTCTAATTCTATTGGATCACCAGTTGGAGTACCAGTACCATGAGTTTCACAATAATCAATATCAGATTCATTGATTTGACCATTGGTTGATTTGATTGCTAATTTGATATTTTCACACTGAGATGATTTTGATGGTGAATAAAAGTTTAATTTATCAAAGTTACCATCGATATTTGAATTTGATCCTTTGATTACACAATAGATATTATTTGAATCTTTGATTGCATCTTTTAATTTCTTTAATACAACGATACCAACACCTTCTGAACGAACATAACCATCAGCATCCGATGAAAATGTATGACATCTACCTGTTGGACTTAAAAGACCTAATTGTGTAAATGATTTTGAAATGTGTGGGTCTATAAATAAAAATTATATGAAAATTAATATATAATCCTTTTTTTTTTTTTTTTTTAAATTTATCACATACCTAATATAAAATTAACACCACCAACGATTGAAACATTTGATTTATTTGATTTAATTGAATTATATCCACAATTAATTGCATTTGATGAACTTGAACAGGCTGTATCAATTGTTAAACTTTCACCTCTATTTTTTTTTAAAAAATAATCACGAAAATAACAATTAGTATTAAAATTATGTTTTTAGTGTGTGCCAAAAAAGATAAATCAAAAACATACCTAAAATCAAAGCAAAAACCAATTCTATTTGCGATGGAATGAGTTGATGAACCAAAAATATTATTTTGAGTTTCAGATGGTGATTTTTGAAGATTACAATAATCAATAGTACTACTACCAATAAATGTACTTGTATTGGTACCACGTAAACTAATTGGATCAATACCACTATCTTCTAATGCTTCCCATACACCTGTTTGTTGATTTTATTTAAAAAACATTATTAATAAGTAAATAAATAAATAAATAAAAGAATGTGAAAAAAAAAAAAAAACGAATTAAAATTTGTTCGAAAAAAAAAAAAAAAAAAAAAAAACGCTGTGGGGTGTTAAAAAAAAAAAAAAAAATAAAAAAATTATTTTTGGCCACTTTCCATTTTTAATAAAATATTATAAGTTATCCAAAATCTGTCATTCTGTAAAATTTCTGAATCAAGTAAAACACTAATTTTTTGTGGCAAAGTTCAAAAACACTTAATAAATACATACATTTTAATAATAATCTTTGTTGTGGATCTATTGAACTGACATTATCATTGCTTGGATTAATTGCAAAAAAAATTGGATCAAATTGTTTCCATTCATCAAGTGGAAGTAAACCAGCAAACTTTGAAACGATTTCACCATTTAAATAATAATTATCAAACCATCTTTCAAAAGTTGAAACAATTCCATCCAATCCATTCAATAATTCATTAAATAATTGATATGGTTTTGAAATTGATTCTTTTAAACTACCACTTGGAAATCTTAAACCAATACCAATAACTGCAACATCACCACTACTACCAGCATCATCATCATAATCATTTCTTTCCCTTATTAATTGATCGTAAGTATTATTATCTGTATTTTGAACCATTTTCTTTTTTCTTAATAAATAAATATAACAAATTAAAATAAAATATAATAAAATAAATGTGATATTTAAAAATTAAAATTAATAGAAAAAAAATAAAAATTAAATTTTATTTTAAACTGTTTAACAATTTTTAGCTCACATCAAATGAAAATTAAAACTGATATTTTTAACAGTTTTGCTTACAAATTCAAAGAAGATCTGGGTGTGCTGATATTTATTTGGGAAAAATGATTATTAAAAAAAAAAAAAAAAAAAAAAAAAAAAAAGGAGATAGATTGCACAGGTATAGTTTAGATTTATTTATTTTTAATTTATATAAAATCAAAATCATAATATAACCCCCACTCCCAACATTAATAATTAATTTTATTCTTATTTTAACAATTTTTTTTTTTTTCAGTTTAATATTTTCGTTGGAATTAATGATTGGTTTTAAAATTTATAAAAAAACAGTTTATAAATTTATTGCAACCACATTTGTACAATAATAATTTTATCTTTTTTTTAATTGGAAAATGGTTATCAAAATTCTAATAATGAATTTAATTTTTTCTGTTGTTTTAAAACGTTTCAAGTGTGTTTATTTTTGGAAATAATAAAAAGTTTATTAATTAATTAAAAAAAAAAAAAAAAAATTGGTGGTTGATTTTTTTTTTTTTTAAAAAAAAGATGTTAAATTTTAACCCACTTCCCCCATTTAAAGATCAATTTATTTTAACAAACAAAACTTTTTTTTTCAATATTTTTTTTTAATTTTATTTTTTATAAAAAATAGTCCCTGTTATTAATTAATTGTGATTTGAAATTCATATTTAAATTATTATTGACAAATAATAAAGAGATTGTCTTTAAGAATTCATTATAATCATTCTTCTTTTTATTTAATGGTGAATAGATTGTAATGTTTTTACCATTTTTAAAGTAACTTGATTGAGTTGATTTCATTTGATTTAAGTAATATTGTAATGTTGGATGTGGTGAAACTTCAATGAATGTAATTTCATTACCCATATCATTTGATTCGATATGTATATAAAGATTTGATATTGTTTGTGTGAAACGAACTGGTTGGCGAATATTTTCAAATGTATTATCTGTATTCAATGGCAAGCTTTGATGATTGAATAAATTGGTTGTAACTGTTGAAAATACTGCTATCGATGGTTGTTTCGATGAAATATTTAATGAACATACTTCATCTTTAATCATTTGTTGACTTGATGTATGAAATGATGATAATAATCCTAACATTGTACAAAAGATATTATTTGATTTGAATTCATTGGTAATTTCATTTAACAAGTCTTCTCTACCTGCGATAACGATTGATGTTGGTGAATTGTAACATGCAATTTCTAATGATTCATATTTAGCTTTAGATTGATATTTATTAATGAATTCATCTGAACTAATATTAAATGATAACATTCTACCTGTACCTGTGGTTCTATTTTGAGCTACTGATCTATGATAAGTCAAGTAACATAATGTTTCAAAATCAATCATACCTGAACAATATGGTGATGATATTTCACCAAGAGAATGACCAATGATAATATCTGCTGAAACACCCCAATGTTTATATAATTCATAGAGTGATACTTGAATGATAACATTTGCAGGTTGTGCTAAAATTGGTTGATGAATTGATATTAAATCTTTATCACCAATTTATCTTAATTTATCTAAAACTGAATAACCATAATATTTGAATAACTCTTTATCGAATCTATTGACAGATTCTCTAAATATTGGTTCATTATCATATAATGATAATGCCATTTTATTATATTGTGAACCTTGGCCACATAATACCATTACTGTGATTGGTGATTTCTTTTTTTTCAACTGTAATATTTGAAATTAAATTATCATTATTTTCTAATTTGTCCAATATTTGATTTAATTGATCCAACTAAAACTTGTTTATTATTATTTGTTGTTGTTGTTGTTGATGGTATTTTAGTATTATTGAAAACTCTTGATATACCTTCTAATTCTATTGGATCACCAGTTGGAGTACCAGTACCATGAGTTTCACAATAATCAATATCAGATTCATTGATTTGACCATTGGTTGATTTGATTGCTAATTTGATATTTTCACACTGAGATGATTTTGATGGTGAATAAAAGTTTAATTTATCAAAGTTACCATCGATATTTGAACTTGATCCTTTGATTACACAATAGATATTATTTGAATCTTTGATTGCATCTTTTAATTTCTTTAATACAACGATATCAACACCTTCTGAACGAACAAAACCATCAGCATCCCATCAAAATGTATGAAATTTACCTGTTGGACTTAACATATCTAATTGGGTGGATGATTTTGAAAGGTGTGGGTCTATAAATAAAAATTATTTGATAATTAATATATAATTCTAAATTTTTCTTTTTTTTTTCAAATTTATCACATACCTAATATAAAATTAACACCACCAACAATTGAAACATTTGATTTATTTGATTTAATTGAATTATATCCACAATTAATTACATTTGATGAACTTGAACAAGCTGTATCAATTGTTAAATTTTCACCTCTATTTTTAAAATAACAATAAAGTTTTATTGTTCCAAAAAAGATAAATCAAAACATACCTAAAATCAAAGCAATAACCAATTCTATTTGAGATGGAATTAGTTGATGAACCAAAAATATTATTTTGAGTTTCAAATGGTGATCTTTGAAGATTAGAATAATCAATAGTACTATTACCAATAAATGTACTTGTATTGGTACCACGTAAACTAATTGGATCAATACCACTATCTTCTAATGCTTCCCATACACCTGCATGTTTTTTGATTTTATTTTAAAAAACATTATAAATAAATAAATTAAATAAATAAATAAATAAATAAAAGAATTGAAAAAAAAAAATTTTGGTGGGTTCATTTTTTTTATTATTTATTTTTTTGGCCAAAAAACACTTAAAAAATACATACCTTTAATAATAATATTTGTTGTGGGTCTATTGAACTGACATTATCATAAGTTGGATTAATTGCAAAGAAGATTGGATCAAATTGTTTCCATTCA
Organism: Dictyostelium discoideum AX4; assembly: GCF_000004695.1. Lineage (NCBI taxonomy): Eukaryota > Evosea > Eumycetozoa > Dictyosteliales > Dictyosteliaceae > Dictyostelium > Dictyostelium discoideum. Next base: position 4,485,321 of record NC_007091.3, read on the forward strand.
TCAAGTGGAAGTAAACCAGCAAACTTTGAAACGATTTCACCATTTAAATAATAATTATCAGACCATCTTTCAGAATTTGTAACGATTCCATCCAATCCATTCAATAATTCATTTAATAATTGATTTGGTTTGGAGATCGATTCTTTTAAATTACCACTTGGAAATCTTAAACCAATACCAATCACTGCAACATCACCATCATCATTTCAAAAAAAAACGAAACAAAGAAATAAACGAGAATTTATACATATAATAAATAAATCACTGTTATATCTTCACCGCCACATTCATTCCTCTTAATTTTACCCTATTTTTGCTCAATAAAGCAAGGGCTATCGTCCTATATACTTTTCAACAATGGCTGATTATCACTCAACTGAATTACAGTTAAATCATACAGATAACAACACAACCAATACAAATAGTACCTCCACAACCTCAACAACAAAAAACAAAAGTGCAAAAATCGACACACCTAAAAAACAAAGGACTTGATAATCAATTAGATATCATTGCACCTCCATCAATCACAAGACCACTCTCTTTCTTAGAAAAAAACAATAACACCATCAACATTAAGTGTTACTTTAATCAACCACACATCCGTGAAGAATTAAACTCTATAGATGACACAAGAATTCAACAAATTCACAAAAACATTCACAAACTCTTGGAAGATATACTGTCGCCATCAGCATTTAAAATAATTGGTGCAACTGCCTTCGTAAATTGCAACGTCGATAAATTAACTTCAATAATCAACCTTCAAAACCAACTTGCACTAAATATCGATAAACTCAACTATAGATTCGAAATATCATCAAATGATTATGCAATCATTAAAACATTCATTCAAACGACTCACCCAAACATGCAAACTATGCAATTATAAACAACCTCACCAAATTCTCTAGTTGTACATCAATTAAATCATTTACTGTCACATACTCATATGCTGTTGCGTTTAAAAGCTACATTATAACATATCATCTAATTGATCACACACACAACATTGTTGATCAAAAGATCGAACAACCATCTGGTATCACAAGATATATCAAAGCTGCAACACGTAGTATCACTAAACACAAAATTCAACATGCAAAAAATGCAGATATGGCAACAACTATAAAAAATGCCCTCACAAACCCAAATATTAACAAAAACAATCAACCACCAAAAAACAACATTAACACCCCACCAATCAACGAAATTGCAAATTCCAATCGCAATAATAACCCACTTCAAAATAGTGTTTCAAAAGCTACACTAAATGAATTACTTGATATTAACAATCAATCCCAAAACAATAATTAAATTTCACGCAAATGTGATTCTTCAAATAA
>NC_007091.3:4486766-4491235 GCF_000004695.1 Dictyostelium discoideum AX4
TTTTTATTTTTAATTAAATCACAAATATCATTATAGGTTCATAATAAATCTTGAGGACCTTAGAAACTATTCGTTATTTTTTATTTTTTTTTTTTCTTTTTTTTAATTTTATTAATTATCTTTTGTCATTTAAAAATAAAATTTTTTTTTTTTTTTATTTTAATTAAAATCGAAAATCCCAAAATAAAATGAAAAAAAATCTTAATTTTAATTTTTGGGATTGAATTAAGATTTATACTCCCCTACCTTTTTTTTATTTAATGTTGATTGGGGTGAAAAAAAAAAAAAAAAAAAATATTTTGTTTTGATTTGTTTTTTTAATTTATTTTTATTTTATTTTATTTTTTTTTTTTATTTTTAAAAAAATCAAATTTTTGAATTCAAAAATAGTATTTGCACACCATGCTTTATTAAAAAAAAATCATTTTATATATAAAAAAATCATTTTATATTTATAAAACCACTTCAAATAATTGGTATCAAGAATAAAAAAAAAAAAAAAATAAAAAAGAAAAAAATAAAATTAAAAAAAAAATTTATATATATTATTAAATATAATAATGAAATAAAAAAATTAATATATATTTTTATATATTTATATATAGTGCATTTTACTAAAAGTAAATCAAGCTAATTAGTATGTAGTGTTTAAAAAATTTCTATTTTTATTTTAATATTATTTTTTAAATTTTTTTTTTTTTTTAAAAATATCTTCTCTTTCTGTCCCCCTTTTTTTTTTTTTTTTTTTTTTTTGGGGGGTTTTTATTTTGGAATAAAAAATTATGTTTCCTCTTTTCATCTATTTATAGAAGAAAATTTTTAAAAAAAAAAAAAAAAAAAAAAAAAAATATACTTTTACTTACCACCCAAAACAATTATTCAAAATTATATTCAGAAATATTATTTAATTTAAATTTCCAATAAAATCAATATTATTTCAATTATTATTATTATTTTTAATTTTTATATAAATATAAATAAAAATTAAAAAAAAAATAATAATAATAGTTAATTTAAAATTATAGAAACAAAAAAAAAAAAAAAAAACAAATAATTTAAAATTATAGAAACAAAAAAAAAAAAAAAAAAAAAATGGAAGGAGTATTATCATCATTATTAGCATCATCATTAATTGTTGGATTTCCATCATTAATATTTGTATGTTCAATATTAATTTATTATTATTTATGTGTTATGAAAAAGAAAATTTCATCAAAAGATTCATTACCACCAGTGATTGGGGTATATATAATGAGATGTATTTATTCAATAACTCAATATTGGGAGATGATAATACCACAAATTAAATTATACAGAATTTCCAATGATTATATTGTTTTTCAATGTTTATCTGTGGTTTTCACATTAAAAGTAATGGATTATTTAAAAGATGGACCTAAAACCATTAGAGAATTATCACAATTAACAAAATCAAGTGAAAAGAATTTATTTAGAGTAATGCGTGCTCTAACTCAAGAACATATTTTTAACTATAATCAAAGTAATCAAACATTTTCATTAAATTCATGTTCAAAACTATTAACTTCACCACCACCACCATCATCATCTCCATTTGAACAAAATGGTATATTATCAACAAATGATGAAGAATTAGGATGTATATTTTCAATGTTAAGTTATCCAACATTTATTGATGCATGGAGATCATTAAAAGAATGCATTGAAAGTGGTGTTAGTGGTTTTCAAGCAAAGCATGGTATGACATTCTTTCAATATATTGATGAAAAAGATACTTATATTAAAAAGATATTTGATTCTGCAATGAGACAAAGAATTATGCAACTAAAATACATACACAAATAATCAATGGTTATGATTTTTCAAAGTATAAAAAAGTTTGTGATATTGGTGGAGGTATCGGATTCCTTGGCTTTGAAATTGTGAATCACAATGCCAATACGTGTGTATGTGTATTAGAGTTGGAGGAGACTGTTAGAAATGGGTTAGAACAAAGTAAAGTAGATGAAAAGAAGCAACGTATAATTGAGGAACAAAGATTGGTTTTTAAAACTGGTAATATGTTTATACCAAGATCAATCCCATCTGCAAATCTTTACATTATGATGCAAGTTATTCATGATTGGAATAACAATGATGCAATTAAAATTCTATCATCTGTTGCATCAACTATGAGAATGGAGAGAAACCACACTGGTCAATCTCCAAAATTATTAATCATTGATTCAATCCTTGATGATAATATCAATAATGACACCTACAAACGTTCATGTATACCTGATATCATAATGATGGCAATTGTAGGTGGTGAAGAAAGAACACTTTCACAATGGGGTCATATAATTAAAGAAAGTGGTTTACAAGTTTTAACAATTAAAAAATTTAATCGTCCACCATTTTTATCATTAATTGAATTAACAATTCAATAAAAATAATAAATATTATTATATGTTTTTTTTTTTATTTTATTGATTTATTTTTCAAAATGTTTATCTAAATTTGTTAAAGATTTATCTAAAATTTCAAAACCTTCTTTTAATTCTTTTTCATTAATTGTTAATGGTGGATTTGTAAAGAAGGATGACCAACGGCAAAGTGTGTATAAACCATTTTCAACGAAATCTGAGGATAGTTTAGTCATGGCTGGGTGTGGTGGACCATTGTATTCGATGAATGGGTCACCATTTGAATTCTTTTGAAGTTCAACGATACCGAATAAACCTAATGAACGGTAACCTTTGACTGTTGGATGACGTTGTTTCAATTGTTCCATATGTTTTTTCATTACTGGTTCTAAAGTTTTAACATTATCCAATACACGATTCTTTAAGAAATATTGTAATGCGGCATATGCTGATGCTAATGTGACTGGATGACTATTGTAAGTTGAGCCAATGCCAATTGGGTTGACTTTAAAGTGGTCAGCAATACGATCACGACAGCCAACAGCACCCAATGGGAGGTAGGCACCATTGATACCTTTTGCCATTGTGACGATATCTGGAATTACCTCTTCTTGGCTATTCATAAAACCAAACATTTCACCAGTTCTACCGAATCCATTCATAACTTCATCGCAAACCATGAGAATGCCAGTTTCGTCGCAAATCTTACGAATACCTTCGAGATAGCCTTTTGGTGGCTTGAGAATACCATTGGTGCCGGTTACAGGCTCAATGAAAATTGCAGCGATATTTTTGGCACCCTCATAGGATATGGTTTCACGAAGATATTTAAGTGAGATTTCTGTGATTTGCTCTTCAGTTTCACCCCATTTAAAACTGTATGGATATGGATCCATAAAGTGGACAACACCACTTGCACCAGGCTCGCTATTCCAACGACGTGGATCGCCTGTTAATGTCATTGCACCCAATGTTGCGCCATGGTAGGAACGATAACGTGCTAAAATCTTATGACGACCAGTGAAAAGACGTGCCATTCTCATTGCGGTTTCATTTGACTCTGCACCACCACTTGTGTAGTAGAAATGGTTGATATCACCTGGGAATAAATCTGCTAATAACATTGATAACTTTGCTTTAATTGGTGTTACAATTGAACATGGATAAGCATAAGCAGCTGATCTCAATTGTTCTTCAATTGCTTTAATAACTTCCTCTGGTACTGTATGTCCAAGATTTGAACACATTGCTTGTGAATTGAAATCAATATATTTCTTACCATCTGTATCATAAAAATAAACACCTTCACCTTTTTCCATAATTAATGCTTTATTTGCTGCTGCTTCTGTTGGATTCCATGAAAATAATGTATTATCTTTAATTGTTTGAATAATTTCTTTTTTATTAAATTTTTTTTCTGAAATTTTTAAATGTTTTTTATAAATTTCTAATTAAAAATAAAAATAAAAATAAAAATAAAAATAAAATAATTAGAATAAATTATATAAATATTTGGATTATTTTTTTTTTATTTTATTTTTTTTTGATTTTATAATTTACCATCATAATTAACTTTTGATGAAAAACTACATTGAGTTGATTTAATTGAATTATTAATTAAAACTGATGTGGTTTTAATATTTTTAATAACACCTCTTGTGATCATTGTTATTGTTTTTTCTTTTTAAATTTACAATGAGGGAAAATTCAGAAAAAAAAAAAACTAAAAACTAAAAACTAAAAAATAAAAAATTAAAAAATAATTAAAAAAAAAAAAAAAAAAAAAAAGCGATTAGCTGGTTCAGATATTTTTCAAATAAAAAATCAAAATTAAAAAATTCAAAAAAAAGTCAAAACGATCAAATTACACCAAACTTTATTTGATTTAAAAAAAGAAAGATTTTTTTATTTTTTTTATTTTTTTTTTTTTATTTTTTTTTTTTATTTTTATATAACTTTTAGAATTATTATTATTTTATTATTATTATTTTTAATTTGGGAGCACAAAAGTGATAATCTGGTGTTATTTATAGATACCCATTTATATAAATATTAATGTTGGATTATGATGTAGGTGATGTGGGG
>NC_007091.3:4491335-4496335 GCF_000004695.1 Dictyostelium discoideum AX4
ACGGGGGAGACAGGGGACAGGGGGAGTAAATTATCATCGATGAATTTAAAAGAAAAATGGAGCCAAAACATATCTAATACCAAAACCAACACATGAACATAAACCTTGGAATATTAAAAGATAAACACAGAGTTGTCTTTCAGTTAATGGACCAGTAATCATTAAAAGTAAATTTATAATTGTGAGATTAGTTGGAATTGCTTCCATTTTACCAGTTTCTGGATTGAATTTTGGAACTCTATGTCTTGGACATGGAATTATACCAAATAACTGTGGTACTGAATAAAGAAAATTTAAAATCTTTTTATTTAAATAAAAAAAAAAAAATTAGTATATTATTTATTATTTATTATTTATTATAAATATATTTTAAAAAAAACTTACTTGAGGAATAAAGAATAATAATAAAGTTTTACTAAAATGACAAAGGATTGCAACTACAGCAAAACACATACCAGAGAAATAAGTATATGTATCACCGACAAATACACGAGAAGGATACCAATTGTAAAAGAGTAAAGAGATCGTTGTGAAAAGGAATGGTATCATTAAAATTAGTGAAAATAAATGTGGTGAAACTGATGAGAGTGCCGAGGAGGAGAAAGAGGAGGAAGAGGGTACTGACGATGCAATTGTTAATTCTATTAAATTATGAATAATGATTGATGTAGCTATTACAACTGATTGACCAACTTCCAAACCATTAATACCTGCTAAAATATTGATACTGTTGGTACAAAAGATTGCCAACATTAATAAATAGATACGATAAAAGATACCCAAATCAAATACAACACCCAACCATTCCCTTAATGGTACTGGGAAATTAATATCTGGTACAACTACGGTTGTACCACCTGCATATGCCACTAATAATGGTAAACTTGCAAACATTGGTAATATCAATTTATATCTCCATCTTAAATTTAAAACGTCATCTCCAAATCCTAATAAAATCATAAAACAAATTGATGTCAATGCTGCATTATATTCACTTAATTGAATTGTCTCTGGGAATGAAAACCATTGAAATGTTTGAAATAATATGACACATACTAAATAAACTACTGCAACACAAATACCTAATGATTCTGGTCTATTTAAAAATAAAAAAATAAAAAAAAAAAAAATAAAAAAAATAAAAATAAAAAAAATTGGGGGGGTGGGAGAGAGTGGGTGAGTGAGAGGTTTGTAATTTAATTGAGGAAAAAAAAAAAAAAAAAAAAAAAAGAAAACCCTTATAATAATTATAATATATTTACATTTTCTTACCGGAGAATTTAGGGTCACCTTTTTTATTTAAATCCATACCAGTTAAATTTGCTTGTGAAGTTAAATCTGCAACTGATGGTATTAATTTATAAGTTAACAAACCTGCACCAAATGAAAAGAAACCACTTTGTACTATGATCCATTGAAGTGATACATTTGGTAAATAGATTAATAATAGAATTGGTGGTAAACAACAAATACCAATAAATCCTAATAATGATTTATCAAATATCATTTTTTTTTTTTTTTACACTTTTATATATGTTTCTATTTTTTTTTTTTTTTTTTTTTTTATTATTATTATTCTTCTTATTATTTTTATTATTATTAAATTTATTATTATTATTATTATTATATACAAAATGAAAAAAAAAAAAATTAAAAATAATCAAAAAAAATGAAAAAAAAAAAAAAAAATGAAATAAAAAAAAAAAAAAATGAAATTAAAAAAAAGATTTTTAATTTAGCAAAAATAAAAGATGAGTCATTCTATTTTTTTTATTTTTATTTTTTTATTGTTTATTAATAATTTAAATTATTTAAAAAAAATCCGAAGAAAAGAAAAAATCTTAAAAAAAAAAAAAAAAAAAAAAAAAAAAAAAAAACAGAGTGAGAAAAAAATTCATATTTATTGTATATTTATTATTAGGGTTATTAACCTTATAGTAATAAATCACTATTTTTTTTTTTTTGTTTTTTTTTATTTATTTTTTTTTTTTTAAACAATTAATTTTATTTCTAAAAAAAAAAATTAAAGTATGGTACCAAGAATGCAAACTAAATTTTTTTTTTTTTTTTCTTTATTCTTTTTTTTTTTTTTTTTTTTTTTTTTTTTTTTTTTTTTTTGGTTTAAATTGTGGTAAGAAATAAAAATACCACTCGGCATTTTTTTTCATTTTTTATTTTTTTTTTGAAAGGGGTTAAAAAAATAAAAAAAATAAAATAAAATTTTGTAAAAATAAAAAAGGGGCCACCCTTTAAAATCATCACTTTTTTTTTAAAATTTTTTTTTTTTATTTTTTTTTATTTTTTTATTGCGAAAAACACAAAAAATTTTTTTTTTTTTTTTTTTTTTTTTTTTTTTTTTCAGAAAATTTAAGTGTTTTGTTTATTTTATTTATTTTATTTATTAATATACTTTTTTTAAAAAAAAAAAAAACAAAAAAAAAAAAAAACACCCAAAATTCCTAAAAAAGGTAAATAAAAATAATAATAATAATAATAAAAAGATAAAAAACAAGAAAAAAACAACTGGAAATCAGTCCGTTTTTACACTTTTTTTTTTTTTATTTCTTTCTTTCGAAGAACAATTATTTTTTATTTTTTTTTTTTTTTTAACTATTTAATAATAATGTTTAAAACAAAACAAAAAAAACAAAAAAAAAAAAAACAAAAAAAACAAAAAATAAACAAAATAATTATTCCTGTTTGATAACGAAATACGGCACTACACTTTAAAGAGCACTCTAAATCAACCAGGTTTTTTGAAAGTTTTTTCATATTTTTTAATTTTTCAATTTTCAATTTTTTTTTTTTTTTGTTGCCAAACTTTTTTTTTTTTTTTTTTTTTTTTTTTTTTCACTAAAATTATTTTTATTAATATTAATACCAAAATTAAAAAAAAAAATTCATTTACATCTGAAAAATCAGTTTTTAGATTAGATTTTTAGTTTTTTTTAGAATTTTTTTTTTTTTTTTTTTTTAGAATCTTTTTTTTTTTTTTTTTTTTTCCAAATTAGACACGTATAAAGAAATCCAACTTTTTTTTTTTTAGAAAAATATAATATAATCATAGAGGAAATGGTACCAACAACAGAATCACATGAAAATAATATGCCAGATAATGCAGCAATTACACAACAACAACAAGATGCAACCACATCAAGTTCATCATCAGTAGCAACTCAACCACCACAATCACAAATTCCACCACAACCACAATACCAATACCAAATGGCACCACCACCACAAACTCATCATGTACATCCACACCATGTACATCCACATCATCAACAACATCCAGGATATGTACCATCACACCACCACCATCATCAACAACATCACCATCACCATCCACATCATGTTGGTGTACCAAATTTACATCATTCAATTCATCAACAACAACATCCAGGATATGTACCATCACACCATCACCACCAACAACAACACCACCACCATCAACACCAACACCAACATCATCAACACCAACATCACCAACACCAACATCATCAACATCATCAACATCATCAACATCATCATACATCACCAATGGGAGCAGGAGCAGGAGCAGCAGGAATGCCAATTTTATCAATGTCACCAATTGGAGCCTATCAACCACCACACCAATTAACCTCATTATATGTTGGTGATTTAGCAGCCGATGTCAATGAAATCATATTGAATGAATTATTTTCAAAGGTTGGTCGTAATGCAATCGCATCAATTCATGTTTGTCGTGACTCAAATACATTAAGAAGTTTAGGATATGCTTACGTAAACTTTTTTAATAACCATGATGCAGAGAGAGCATTGGATACATTAAACTACACTTTGGTTCATGGTAAACCTTGTCGTATCATGTGGAGTTATCGTGATCCAACCAAAAGAAAGACAAATGTTGGTAATATTTTCGTTAAAAATTTAGAAAAAGGTGTTGATAATGCTATGCTCTACGATACATTCTCTTCATTTGGTAATATCCTCTCTTGCAAAGTCGAATTTGAAAAAGGTATTTCAAAAGGTTATGGTTACGTTCATTTCGAAACAAATGATTCTGCTGAAAAAGCAATTGAAAAAGTTAATGGTACTTTAATACTTGGTAAACCAATGTAATTATTAATTTTATTAATTTTTTAAAAAAAAAAAAAATACACACCCCATATTTTTCACACATGCCAACTTTCGATGCTTTAAAAATTCAAAAGACATGGGAGGGGTGAAAAAAAAAAAATAATAATTCTTTACTAATAATTTTATTTTATTTTTTATTTTTTTTTTTAAAAAAAAAAAAGTAATGTTGAAAGATTTGTATCAAAAGTTGAAAGATATAAAGTTGAAAATAAAGTTTTCTTTAGAAATGCTGATGAATCAATTACAATTGAAATTTTACAACAAGAATTAAGTAATAGATTTGGTGAAATTGAATCATGTATATTAAAGAATGACGCCAATGGTAAATCAAAGGGATTAGGACTTGTAGAATTTAAGAATCAAGAGGATGCACAAAAGATATTAACAGAATCTGGTGCATTGATTATAAGTACAATTGATGGTACAACAACAGTTTCAAGTAATGGTGGTACAATTGAAATCAATGGTAAACCAATTACAATCGATCGTATTAAGAGTAAAGTCGAACGTTTCACTGAATATCGTAAAAAGACCACTGATCTTAGTTTGTTTATAAATAATATCGATGAATCAATCGATAGAGATTTAATTAAAGAGGAATTCGCTAAACATGGTACAATCATTGGTATTAAGATTGTTCAAGATGAAAATGCTAGAAATAAAGGTTTCGGTTTCATCTCATTTTCAGAGATTCAAGAAGCTCAAAAAGCACTCGATTCATTAAATGGTTTCACTTTTGGTTCAAAACAAATTCAAGTTAGTTTCTCAAATAAAGATAATAATCAAATAAATAATAAATTAAATGGTAATTCTACCAAAATCACTAAAAATATAATACAAGGTGGTGCAAGTGCTTCTCAATATACAGGTTATTTACC
>NC_007091.3:4501335-4562918 GCF_000004695.1 Dictyostelium discoideum AX4
TCATATTGATAAGGATAGTAATCTATGGATAGTTATGGAGTTTATGGAGGGTGGTACATTTGAGGAGGCAGCAAAGGCATGGAAATTCAATGAGAATAATTTAGCATACGTGGCAAAAGAGTTGTTGAAAGGGTTACAATATTTACACGAAAATCATATGGTTCATAGGGATTTGAAGAGTGCAAATATTATGATGAGCGTTGAGGGTAAGGTCAAGTTAATCGATTTCGGTCTATGTGAAGACGTTGCCACCTCGACACCAATGCATATGGTGGGTTCACCATTTTGGATGGCACCAGAGATGATTCAACAAAAATATCATTCAACTCCTGTCGATATTTGGAGTTTTGCAATCTCTCTTTTGGAAATGGCAAATCAACGTCCACCAATGATGGAATCTGCCGTAAAAGCAATGTTTACTGTGGCCACCGATGGTGCTACCGGTTTCGATGATCCTGCACTTTGGTCTGATTGTTTCAAGGATTTCCTATCACTTTGTTTAAAACAAGATCCAGCTGAACGTGCTACTGCCGAAGAACTTTTAAAACATCCTTTCATTAAAAAAGCTGATTCAAGAGATAATATGGAAAATATACTTAAAAAGATTTTCCTTACAAATTCTTTAATGAATTCTGGTTTCTAAAAATAAAAAAAAACAAAAAAAAAAAAAAAACCAAGAAAAAGAAAAAAAAAAAAAAAAAAGAAAAGAAAAGAAAAGAAAACTAAAAAGAAAATAAGAATTAGAAAAAAAAAAAAAAAAAAAAATTTAATTGGAAAAAAAAAAAAAAAAAAAAAAAAAAAAAAAAAAAAAATATTATCTATATCCTTTTGGAATTTATAAATTATTTGTTCATTTTATTGTAAATTATGGAATGAAGATATTTTTTTAATTTTTCCAAGTTAATCACTTAAATGTAATACCATATCCAAAATAATAAATAAAAAAACAGAAACAAAAAAAAAAAAAGTAAATTAATAATAATAATAATAGTAACAGTAATATATATTATTCATTTAAAATTGTCTAGTATAAAAATAAATAATATTAAATAAACAAAAAATAATTCTAAAAAAACTATTTTTAAATTTTCTTTTTTTTTTTTTTTTTTTTTTTCAATTATTTTAATTAATTCTTTTTTTTTTTTTTTTTTTTTTTGATTTTATTCATTCTTTTTTATTTTTGGGTTGTAATAGTTTTATTTACAATTGGAAGATGTTTAATATGAATGTATAAACGTAATATTAAACCGTCCATTTTTTTTTTTTGTCATTAAAAAATAATTTTTGTCGTTGTTTTTGTTGTTGTTTTTATAATTATTATTAAATGATTTATTCAACAACTAATTTATTTGTTGAATACATTGAATTGATAAATGCTTGTCTTTTGACCATTTCTAAATTTTTAAGAGCATCTTGAATTAATTCTTTTGTTTCGTTTTGGTCTTTATTTTTATTTTCTCTAAAACCAACAGATACTCTACGTAAGGAGTATTCTCTAAAATTATAGCTTGAAAACTTTTTTGATTCTCTTACTAATGAACGATATAAATGTAAAACTACTGATTTTTGTGACATTCTTGTTGTTAAAACGTTTTAGTTGAATAAAAAAAAAAAAAAAAAAAAAAAAAAAAAATAAAAAATCTGAAAAAAAAAAAAAGTTAAAAAAAAAAAAAAAAAAAAAAAAAAAAAAAAAAAAAAAATTTATTTTCAAAAAAAGAACATTAATTTGTTGGCAAAAGAACAAAGTTCGTTTTAATTTAAATTGATTAAAATTTTTTAATACCTCATCTTATCTTATTATTATATTTTTTTAATGGGTTGTTTAATTGAAAATCAATTTTTTATTTTATTTTATTTTATTTTATTTTATTTTATTTTATTTTATTTTATTTTATTTTATTTTATTTTATTTTATATTATTTTATTTTATTTTATTAACCTTTGTCGGAAAAAAATAAACAATTCGGTACCGAATAATTACTATCTAAATTAAAAAATTATTAATGTATAGTAATCATTATTTTTTTTATTATTTTTTTTTTTTTTTTTGTTGATATTTTTTTAAACCATCCATTAATCAATAAAATTTGATGATAACGAAAGAAAAAAAAAAAAAAAAAAAATTATTTTGAAATAATTTACTAATTTTTTTTTTTTTAAAAGTAATCTTTTATTTTTTACAATACACAAATTATTATAAAATTAGATTTTATTATTTTGTGAAAGCCTCAAATTAAGGGAACACCAATTCCATTTTTTTTCTTTTTAATTAAAAGAAAATATCTTTTTTTATTTCTCATTTTTTAATTTTTTTTTATAATCAAACCTATTTTTTTTTTTGATCAAAATAAAAATCATTTTTTTTTAATTATTTTTTATTTTACGGTTACTTTCAAATATAAATAACATGTCAGAAGATTTATACTCAGAGCTTATCGCTTCGCAAGTAGGTATAATTAATAATAATAATATTTTTTTAATTTTATTTAATTTTTGAAAAAAAAAAAAATTTCTATAAATTTTAAAAAAAGGTTAGGGGTGGAAATTTATAAATTTATTCTATAAACAATATTGAATTACTTATTAATTTTTTTATTATTATTTAATTTTTTTTATTTTCCACCCCAAATTATTTTTAAAATTAATCTTATTTTTTTAAGTTCAATTACATTAAACAATTTTTTTTTTTAATTTTTTTTTTTTTTTTTTCTTTTTTTTTTTTAAATTTCTCAATTTTAATAATCAAATTTTTTTTTTTCTATTTTTTTTTTTTAATTTTCAGATTTATTTTTATAATTTTTTGATAAATAAAAAAACAAAAAAAAAAAAAAAGGAAAATGATTTCAAATAATAATAATAATAATAATAATAATAATAATAATAATAATAATAATAATAATAATAATAATAATAATAATAATAATAATAATAATAATAATATTAAAACTGATGATAATAATAGGTGTTCTCTTCATCCAACACAAGATTTTATTTTTTTATGTCAAGAATGCGAATTAATTCCATGTTGCTCACATTGTATAGCTATTAGTACAGAAGATAATGATCATTCTGGTCATAAAGTTGATATTTTATTAGAGCCAATACTACATGAATTATTTGATAATTTCAATGGTGAAGTATACCCAAGGGTGAATGAAAAACTTGAAATGTGTAAATCATTATTAAATGAATCAAATAATAAATTTAATCAAATTAAAGTTAATTATGATAATAGTGTAATTTTATTAAAGGACAAATTCCAAGAGTTTCTAAATTTAATTCGAGTTTTAGAGAGATCAATTCAAAATACTTTGAAAACCACCTACGAGAAAGATATAGAAACTTGTGAAAATATTTCATCCCTATTAAATAATAATATTGAAATTCTCACTAAAATTTTAAAAAGTAAAGAAATTTTAAATACTAATGAAATTGAAAATCATGATAATAATAATAATAATAATAATAATAATAATAATAATAATGATAATGATAGAGATAAAACAAAAGAAATACTTAAACAATATCAACTTTCATTATTACACACAAAAAAAGATATTGGTAGTATTGTAAATAATAGTTTTAAGGACTATAAAAATATAACACTGTTATTCAATGATTCTAGAATTTCTGATATTAAAGAATCTTTAAAATTGATTCATTCATTTGAAAATCCAAATGAAAATCCAAATGAAAATCAAATTGAAAATCAAATTGAAAATAAAATTGATGAAATTTCTAAAATTATTTATAAAGAAATTAAATTAAAAGAAGAAAAAGAAAAGGAAGAAAAGGAAGAAAAGGAAGAAAAGGAAGAAAAGGAAGAAAAAGTAGAAAATGATGAAAAAGAAGAAAAACAAGATAAAGAAAAAGAAATAGAAAAAGAAGAACAAATAATAAAATTATATGAAAAAGATCATATAGATAATAATGAAAAAGAAAAAAAATTAAAATTTAAAGAAGAAACATTGTATAAAAAAGAAGATTTATTTAATGTTAATGAAATTGAAAATAATGAAACAACATTAGAAAATTTTAAAGTTGGTGATAATAATTTATTTATCTCTTTTGAAGAAATTAAAAAAAATGAAAAAGAAAATGAAAATATTGGAGAAAAAGAAGAAATTTATGGGAATGGGTTAGTTAGTATTGATATTAAAGAAATTGAAGAATCTTCAAATCAAATTATAAATAATAATTATAATTTTAAAACTGATATTAATAATTATCCATATATTCCATGTAAGTTATTAATTTTAATTTTTTAATAATTTATTCTAAAAACTAAAATAAAAAATTTAACTTTTTGCTTTATTTTTTATTTATTTTATATATATTTTTTTTTTAGGGAGGGGAATTAAAATTTATATATTTTCAAAAGATAAACCATTCCCAAATAAGCCATATGAAAATTGTGGAATTGCATTTGGTAGTGATTGTGGTAATGTTTCAAAATTAAGCATTTTACCATCATTTCAGAGTGTTTTATTATTGAATGGATTTGATCAAAGTTTGAAACAAGGTGTAATACCAAATGGTGTAAAATCCATATTAATTCATGATATTAAACAGCCATTATTTTCATATTCATTTCCACCATCTGTTGAAACTATAATATTTGGGAATGGTTTCAACCAAATGATAACACCAGGTGTGATCCCAGAAAAAGGTATTGCTACTCTTTTATTTGGTGATATAAAACAACCATTATTTGCAAAATCAATACCCAATGATATATGTTGTATTTCATTTGGTAATGGGTTCAATCATTATTTATCACCAGATGTTATTCCAAATGGTATAACTTTTTTATTTTTACACGAAATTAAGAAACCCTTACAAAAAGGTTCAATTCCCTCAAAGACTAAAAGTGTAATATTTGGTAATGGTTTCATTCATCCGTTAACACCTGGAATCATACCAGAGGGAGTAAGAGTCACTTATTTCAATGATATTAAAAAACCATTAGTAAAAGGTTCAATTCCAAATACTGTTGAAAGTGTTATCATTGGTAGTGATTTCAATCAAACATTATCCATTGGGATCATTCCTTCCAGTGTAAAAAATATAAGTTTTTTAGGTATTAAAAAACCATTAGATCATTTATCAATTCCTGAATCTGTTGAAACTGTACAAATAATTCATGGTTTAAAACATTTGTTAGAGCCTTGTAAACTATCCAAACACATTAAAATTATTGAATTAAAAAAAAAATAAATTAATAGATAAAAAAATAAATCAATAATTAATAAAAAAGTAGTTATAAAAGTTTTATTTTACCATCTCCTACCAAAGGTATATGGTCGATGCATATATTTCTATCAAGTTTTTGAAAAATTAAATAACCTATTAAATGACCTATTCTACCATTACTGTCAGCAAATGGGTGAATGTAAAGAAACATTGAATAAAACTATAATGCAAAAACCACAGGAAGTATTGTTGAATTATTTTGCTAATTCTATTAACTTTGATAATAGTGGTGAAACTTCTTGTATATATGTACGTGTAATAACCAGCATGCTATAATTGGAGGATCCTATACTAACATGATTTTTATAAACTAGTAATAATAGATGTTTACTAATTAGAAGAGTTATAAACTTTATTGGCTTATTAAGAATCGATAAATACTAATACAAATTTTGAGGGTTTTAGTATAAATATTTGTTAAGGAATTTTATACCATTTTCATCATCCATTTTGAGTGCACATTCTCAAGCGAAAACATTTGAGAAAAATAATAATTCCACATGGTCAGGGTATCCAATAAGTTTAATTTCGAAAATAAATGTGTAATGAAAAAAATAAATTACCAATATTAAAAAATTTAAAAGTTTAATTAATTGTTAATATTAAAACCTTGGTGTAATAGATATATAATTAGTAATTAATTAGTAATTATTATTGAAGCTAAATAATAATATTTAAAAATAGATTTATTATTATATTTTTTTTAAAATTTGAAATAGATCTATTTAAAAATGTAGATTTGAGTATTTAATATTCGTCAGAAAAATGTGGGTTAAAAAAAAAAAAAAACTAATTAGGGTAAATCTATAAAAATGTAATAAATAAAAAACCCAATTTGGAGTTAAATTTTTCTTTGGATTCTTTCTATATTTTTTTAATTTTAAAATTTTAATATTAATTTAATTTTTATTAAGAAATAAAGAAAAAATGAAAGAAAATAGTTACAACACAAGTATTCATAGTAATAAAGTTAAAAATTATGACGATGCTGATAGTAGTGGTGATGTTGCAGTGGTTGGTATTGGTTTAAGATTTCCAAGTGGTAATTTAAAAGAATCGATTTCAAAACCAAATCAATTATTTAATGAATTATTGAATGGATTGGATGGAATAGTTTCAACTTCTGAAAGATGGTCTGATAATTATTGTTTAAATGGTGAAATCGTTTCAAAGTTTGCTGGTTTACTTCCACTTGATGAATGGAAACAATTTGATCCAATCTTCTTTGCAATTAATCCAAGCAATGATAATGTCGGTTCAATAGATCCACAACAAAGATTATTATTAAAATGTATGTATACTATCATTGTCGAATTGAGTCAAAAAAATTTGTGTTTTACTCCACCAAAAAATTTTTATTTTTTTTTATTATTTTTATTTTTTTTTATTTTTTTATTTTTTTGTGCAATACTTCTGGTCAAAAATAATTTTTTATTTTTTTTTTTTTATCAACAGTTGACAATTATCTTTAATTAAAATGTTTTTTTTAAAAAAAATCAATCCATTAAAAATTTAAAACATGGATATTTTTTTAAAAAATTTAGATATTTATATTTATTTATTAATAATGTTTTTTTAAATAAAATCAACAAACAGGTGTATGGGAAGCATTAGAAGATAGTGGTATTGATCCAATTAGTTTACGTGGTACCAATACAAGTACATTTATTGGTAGTAGTACTATTGATTATAATAATCTTCAAAAATCACCATTTGAAACTCAAAATAATATTTTTGGTTCCACAACTAATTCCGTTGCAAATAGAATAGGTTATTGCTTTGATTTTAGGTATGTTTTCTATTTATTTTTCATTACTATAACCATAATTTAAAGAATTATATTAATAATTAATTAATTATCATTTCTTTTTTTTAAAAATAGAGGTGAAAATTTAACAATTGATACAGCTTGTTCAAGTTCATCAAATGCAATTAATTGTGGATATAATTCAATTAAATCAAATAAATCAAATGTTTCAATCGTTGGTGGTGTTAATTTTATATTAGGTATGTGATAAATTAAAAAAAAAAAAAATAAAAAAAAAAAGAATTATATAAATTAAAAATCAAATAATTTTTATTTATTTATATTATTATTTATTTATAGACCCACACATTTCAAAATCGTTCACCCAATTAGATATGTTAAGTCCAACAGGTAAATGTCATACATTTTCATCGGATGCTGATGGTTATGTTCGTTCAGAAGGTGTTGGTATCGTTGTATTAAAGAGATTAAAAGATGCAATCAAAGATTCAAATAATATCTATTGTGTAATCAAAGGATCAAGTTCAAATATCGATGGTAACTTTGATAAATTAAACTTTTATTCACCATCAAAATCATCTCAGTGCGAAAATATCAAATTAGCAATCAAATCAACCAATGGTCAAATCAATGAATCTGATATTGATTATTGTGAAACTCATGGTACTGGTACTCCAACTGGTGATCCAATAGAATTAGAAGGCATATCAAGAGTTTTCAATAATAAAGCATCAACTACAAAAACTAATAATAATAAACAAGTTTTAGTTGGATCAGTTAAATCAAATATTGGACATACTGAAGGTAAGTTAATTAATTAAATATAAATAACCAAAGTCAATCATTAAATACTAACATTAAATATTGTTTATAATAATAAATAATAATAATAATAATAATAATAATAATAATAATAATAATAATAATAATAATAATAATAATAACAGCATGTTCAGGAGTTGCATCATTAATTAAATGTTGTATAATGTTTAAAAATAAACTATTTCTTCAAAATATTAATTTCAAAGAACCAAATCCATTAATTAATTTTAAAGAATGGGGATTAAAAGTTGTCACTGAACCAATTAAATTTAATGAAAATAAATCAACTGTCATGTTAATTAATAATTTTGGTATAACTGGTAAATATATACATCATTATATTGTTAAATTTTATTATTATAAAATAAATAATTAATATTTTAATAATGTCATTTATATAGGTTCAAATGTTTGTTTAATATTATCTGAATTTTGTAGTGATCAATTTAGAAAAAGTAATGATTATCACAAAATGGAAATTGATAATAAATTTAATGAAAAAAAGAAATATTTAATACCACTCTCAAGTAATTCATCAACATCATTAAATAATTATAAATCATCAATAATTAAACATTCAAATTTAACACCATTCTCATCACCCACAAGCTTTGAAGGATTTATATGTAATCAAATTAAATTCAAATCAACATCATTAATTCAAAAATCAGTTATAATCGCAAGTGATTGGAATGAATTTCAAGATGAAAGCAATCATATTAAATTAGAAAATAGTGATAATTTAATTTCAAATATTACAGTTGAAAAAAAGAAATCACCACTCACAGTAATGGTATTATGTGGTCAAGGTTCACAATATAATAAAATGGCATTATCATTATATGATAATGTACCAATATTTAGAGAATCTGTCAATAGATTCGATAAAGAGTTATTCAAATATTATGGTTATTCAGTTTTAGATAAATTAAGATCAATTGATGATAAAGATTTAATATCAATTCATCAACCAATTTTAGCACAACCTGCAAATGTTATCATTCAAGTATCACTCTATGAATTATATAAACATTGGGGCGTT
This sequence comes from Dictyostelium discoideum AX4, assembly GCF_000004695.1. NCBI lineage: Eukaryota > Evosea > Eumycetozoa > Dictyosteliales > Dictyosteliaceae > Dictyostelium > Dictyostelium discoideum. The sequence goes on from NC_007091.3 coordinate 4,510,221, forward strand.
TCAGCAGATATTATCATTGGTCATTCTCTTGGTGAAATATCATCAGCATATTGTTCAGGTATGATTGATTTTCAAACATTATGCTACTTGACTTACCATAGATCAGTAGCTCAAAATAGAACCATAGGTACAGGTAGAATGTTATCAGTTAATATTAGTTCAGATGAATTCATTAATAAATATCAATCTACAACTAAATATAAATCATTAGAAATTGCATGTTACAATTCACCAACATCAATCGTTATCGCAGGTAAAGAAGACTTATTAAATGAAATTACCAATGAATTCAAATCAAATGATATCTTTTGTTCAATGTTAGGATTATTATCATCATTTCATACATCAAGTCAACAAATGATTAAAGATGAAGTATGTTCATTAAATATTTCATCGAAACAACCATCGATAGCAGTATTTTCAACAGTTACAACCAATTTATTCAATCATCAAACTTCACCGTTCAATGCAGATTATGCATTTAATAATATTCGCCAACCAGTTCGTTTCACACAAACAATTACAAATCTTTACAAACATATCGAATCAAATGATATGGGTAATGAAATTACATTCATTGAAGTTTCACCACATCCAACATTACAATATTACTTAAATCAAATGAAATCAACTCAATCAAGTTACTTTAATAATGGTAAAAACATTACAATCTATTCACCATTAAATAAAAAGAAGAATGATTATAATGAATTCTTAAAGACAATCTCTTTATTATATGTCAATAATAATTTTGATATTAATTTCAAATCACAATTAATTAATAACAGTAATAACCATACAAACCAATCAAATAATTTACCACTTTACCAATGGGATGATAAAGAATACTTTAAACTAAACCCATCACTTGAAAAGATTAAAAATGAAGGTCCATCCATTCACAGTCTTGGTAATAATACAGATTCACCATATCCATCATATCAAACATTTATCGATATCAAGAAATCACCATTCCAATGGTTAAAAGGTCATCAAGTTAGTGATAAATTCTATTATCCAGGAATGGGATATGTTCACAATTTATTATCAATTTATCCAAATCAAGATATTACAATTAGCTCATTAGAATTTAAATCACCCTTGGTATTAACAGAAGGTAATAGACAATGTTTACAAACTACCATTGCACCATTATCAAAGAATGAATTCAATATTAAAAGTCATTATAAAGATCAAAAAACAAATCAATGGATATTATCATCTCTTGGTAATTTTAGTTTATTCAAACATAATATTGAAAATAATGAATCAATTAATATTCAATCATTAAAAGATAAATGTAATTTTACAACTATATCAAAACAAGATTTTTATGAAACTATTAGAATTAAAACAAATTTAACATACAAAGGTTTATTTCAAGGTGTTAAAGAATGTTATATCGGTAATAATTGTTCATTAGTAAAAGTATCATTAAATGAAATTTATAATCAAAAAGAATATAATCATTTAATCAACAATAGTAATATGAATACTTTTTTTAATACAGCAATTTTAGATACTTGCTTACATGGAGTATTGGTTGCAGTTACACAACCAATCGTACTTGATAGAATTGAAGCTTTCAAATTTTACTCTTCAAATATTACATCATCGAATATTAGTAATAACGATACAATTAAAGAATTATATGTTTACTCTGAAACTAGAGCAAGAACTAATTCTCAAACATATTCAGGATCAATTAAAATCATACTTCCAAATGGTACATTATTAGTTGATATTGGAAATGTAGTTTGCACTATTGTTGGCTCCAATCCTGATAGCACAATAATTTGCAAACCACCATCAAATGAAATTTATACACCATATCTTCAATCAAAAGATTCAATCATTAATAAACCTGAACAATTCAAACATTTATATAGAGTAGATGAATTTAGTGTCAAAGAAGAAGATAATCAATTACTTTCAATTGAATTATTATTGTCATTGTTTTATAAACACATTAATAATAGATGTCCAAGTATCAATTTAGAATCATTAGCAACATTAGAATATGATCAATTCAAACAATTATATTATAATAGTTTAGTAAATGAAAATCTTTTCAAATTCATTTTTGAAATTTTAAAAAAATACCAAAACCTTCCTAAAATTAGTAATAATAATAATAATAATAATAATAATAATAATAATAATAATAATAATAATAATAATAATAAAAATAATGGTTATAATAATTATGAAAATTTATATATTAGAACAACTAAAGTAATGGCAAAACAGTTATTCCCATTAAAAGATGATGATTCTATTACAGATACACCACAATCATTATTTGAAATTGGTTATTTAAATGAATTTTATAAGAATTCAAATGTAATTCAACCATCAAATAATTTATTAAGTGAAATTATAGTTGAAACTCTAAAACCAATTTTAAATGAACCAATTGTATTTCGTATATTAGAAGCAGGTGGCGGTACTGGTAGTCTTAGTTTATTAATTTTAGAAAAGATTTGTAAATTATTAAACGATAATAGTACAACATCAATCATTAATATAGAATTTACATGGAGTGATATATCTGCATCATTTTTCGCTGAAATTAAAGAAAAGTTCTCATCATTTACAAATCACAACAATTTAAATATTATCTATCGTGTATTAGATTTAGAGAAACCATTATTAGATCAAGATCTTAAAGCATCCTATTATGATTTCGTTGTAATGTCAAATGTCATGCATGTCGTTAAGAAACTCAAACCAACATTAAATGAAATTCATAATATATTAACACCAAATGGTCAACTTTTATATATAGAACCACCATACAAATCATTTTATTATGATTCAATTTTCGGTTGTTTTTCACAATGGTGGCCATCCTCGGATAGTGATATCGAATTAAGACCTGATAGATGTTGTATGAAACAAGAGAAATGGATTAACCTTTTAAATCAATGTAATTATAAAGATACAATAATGTCTGGTAATGATAATTTAGCATTTTTAATTCAAACTAGAAAACCAACAATTAATGAAATCATTTCAGAAGAATCAAAATCATTAGATCAATTAAATTCTTTCAGTAATATTATTTTATTTAGCAATAATAATAATATTAGAAATAATAATAATAGAAATAAAAATGATAGCCGCAGCAGTATACAAAATTTAATATCATTGAATCAAGAATTAAGACACAAAATCGTTAATATTAATAATTATAATGAATTTCAATCATGGATCACAAATAATCAAAATAAAGATGATTGTAATAAAACATTAATAATATTTTTAAAATCAATTGAATCAACAATGAATACTTTTAATTTCAAAGAAATCACATTTGAATACATTCAAATTAATCAATTAATATTAAAATTAGAATTATCAAATAATTTCAAACATTTATTATTATCATTAAATTCAAGCACTGATAATTATTTATCATCATCAATTATTGGTTCTGCTCGTTATTTCCACGTTGAATTCCCACAATTAGATTTATTAACTTTAAATTATGATAATGTTTCAATTGAAAATAATCAACAATTATCATTAATCAATTACTTAATCAATTCAGATAATAATATTCAAATAGAATTTACAATTAATAATAATAAAGTATACTATGAAAGATATTTTAAAAGATCAAATAATATTAAATCAAAACTTCAATCTGAATCATTTGAAACCAATAAAGATAATTTATATATTCAATTAAATTCAAATTTAGAATACCAATTATATAGTAAAAAAGATGAATTAAATTCAAATGAAGTAGAGATAGAAATTAAAGCAACTGGTATAAATTATAAAGATTATTTAATGTATATCGGTATGATTGGTTCAGATTTAGATATTAAATATGGTAAAGAGTATGAAATTGAAAATGGTATTGGTATTGATAATCCAAACATTGGTAATGACTTTAGTGGTATTATTACAAGATTAGGTAATAATGTAAAGAAATTTAAAGTTGGTGATCAAGTTTGTGGTATTGGTCCAAAAGCAAGTAGTTCACATGTTATTGTAGATTTCAATTTTATTTATTATAAACCATTTAATTGTAATCATTCAGTTTCAGCCTCAATACCATCTATTTATATTACATCATTACATAGTATCTATAGTATTGGTAATTTAAAATCAAATGAATCAATTTTAATTCATTCAGCAGCAGGTGGTATTGGTATATCATCTTTAGATTTATTAAAAAGTAAACAACATCAAGGTTATATATTTTTAACAGTTGGTTCAAAAGATAAAGAAGAATACTTAACAAAGAAATATGGATCATTAATTACTGCTATCTATTCATCTCGTAATAAAAACTATGTCAAAGATATAAAGAATAAATTAATAGAATTAGGTGAAGTTGAACAACAAGGTGTAGATTTAATATTAAATACATTATCATCAGAGTATATGGATTCAAATTTCCAATGTTTAAATTTATCAGGACGTATCATTGATTTAAGTATCACTCATCTCACACCAAATGATTATATGACAAATAATCATTTCAAATTTAATATGACATATAGTAATGTAGAAGTTGTCGATTTCACTAGTAAATTAATCAAAAGTTATTTAAAGAAAATTATCAAAATGATTAATTCAAATAAATTAGAGTTAAGTGTACCAATCATTGAATATTCAAATAATCAATTTAAAGATGCAATTGAATATATAAATCAAAGAAAACATATTGGTAAAATCATTGTTAATCATAATCAAGATGAATTTAATAGAGTTTATAATAATTATCAAAGTAATAACAATCATATCATAATGAAACATTCATATGATATTTCAAAATTAAATATTGGTAAAAATATTTTACTCACTGGTCAAACTGGTATTGTTTTAGAAATATTAAAATATTTAATTAAATATTCAAATCACTCAATTGAAAATATTATAATACTTTCAAAATCAAAATTAAAATGGGAATTAGAATTATTAATTAATCAAAGCAAATTTAAAAAAGATAATATTATCAAATTCCATTTCAATCAAATCGATATTGAAGATTCAAATAAAGTTAATCAAGTATTAAATCAATTAGAATTAAATGAAAATATTACAAACATTGATTCAATTATTCACTTTGCATTTATGAATGATATTAGTGATATTCAACAAGTTGATATGAATCGTTTAAATAATACACATGGTGCTAAAACAATCGGAGCAATTAATCTTCACAATCAATCAATTAATCGTTCATGGAATATCAAACAATTTATAATGGCATCATCAGTAGTTTCAATAGTTGGATCAGACCGACAATGTTGTTATGTTAGTGCATGTAATGTTATCGATTCATTATCAAAGTATAGACATTCAATTGGATTACCATCTTTAGCCATTAATTTAGGAGCGATATCATCAACTGGTTTCATATCACGTAATAATGCAATTGAAACAATGTTCAAGAGTTCAATTTTAAATTTATTCTCACCTCAACTCATTATTAGTTCATTAGATTTATTCATTCAAAATCAACATCAATATCCAAATTATTGTATATCAGATTTCAATTTTGAAATTTTACCATCAACTTTAACAAACCAATACCTTTCAAAATTTGATTTTGAAATTAATATTGTTAAAAAATCAAATCAAATGAAATCTTTCACTGGTGGTAACGGTGATAGTAATAATGAAATTATTCGTTCAACAATTTTAAATAAAATCAGTGAATTATTATCAATTGATGAATCTAAAATCAATGAAGACCTTCAACTCACACAATATGGTATGGATAGTTTAGTAATTGTACAATTAAAGAATTTTATCGATAATCAAATAGGTCATAATATTATCACAATTCAACAATTACAAAATAATAAAATCAATCAATCAATTGAAATTATTAAATCTGCTCATAACAAAAATAATAATAATAATAATATTAATAATAATAATAATAATAATAATAATAATAATAATAATAATAATAATAATAATAATAATAATAATAATAATAATAATAATAATAATAATAATAACAACAATTTAGTTAAAAAAGAACAACAATCACTTGATGAATTTATTAAAAATGAAACTAAATTAAATGAATCAATCATTTCAAGACCATATTCAATTAAAAATATATTAAATAATAATAATAATAGTAAATCAATATTCTTAACAGGTTCAACAGGATTCTTGGGTGCATATTTATTAACAGAATTAATTAAAATGAACAATGTCTCAAAAATTTATTGTTTAATAAGAAATAATTCAAAACTAACAAATCCAATCGATGTAATTATTAATAATTTAAAGAAACATCAACTAATAGATATGAACGAAGAATCACCAAAAAGAAAAACAAAAATAAACGACCATACAGGCAACATATCAAATGATAAATTATATGGTAATTTAAACAGTGATAATAGTAGTAATAATCAAATAAAAGAAGATCAATTAATTAAAATCATTCCAATGATTGGTGATATTTCAAAAGATAAATTTGGTTTAACTGAACAAGACTATTTAAAACTTTCAAATGAATGTGATATTATTATAAATTCAGCAGCAGATTTAAATTTAAAGTCAAGCTATGAAGAAAGTAAAATTGTAAATATTAACAATGTTAATCAAATTATTAAATTGTCAATTTCAAATAATAGCTCACAAAAATTAATAGTTCATTTTTCATCACTTGCAGTATTCATTAATCATCCTTTTGAAGATGGAGAGGATTTTGAAGAAACAAATATAGTTCCAAGTTTTAATTCTACACCAGTTGGATATATTCAATGTAAAGTTATTTCAGAGAGATTATTAACAAATGCAGCAGAATCAAGAGGTATACCATCAATCATTATTAGACCACCTGGTATGTAGCATGTTAATATTAATTGCTTGAAATTAATATATTAATTTAGTATTAACCTTATATAATATTCCAATAACTATTTTCATTGCTATTTTAATTATAGATATATTCTCAAATCCAATAACAGGTATAGGTCATTCAAATGATTTTATATCACTTTTAATAAAATCTTCGAAAGAGATTGGTTATTATCCAAATATTCATAAATCAGTTTTCACAACTCCAGTTACAACTATAGCTAAAACCACAATCGATTTAATATTCAATGAAAACAGTTGGAATCAAAATAAATCAAAACCAATTTCAATTTATAATTTTAATGGTGATTCAATTGAAATGAAATCATTTTATAGGGTATTAGAAAATAGTTTTAAATGTAAAGAAATCGATTTCTATGAATGGATTGAATTAGTTTCAAAATCAAATGGAAAATCATCAAAAAGATATTCAACATTCCACATTCACAAAAATCAAAATTTATTAATAACAAGCTCTAAAATCAATAGTTTATTCAAAATGTCAAATAGCACAAAAGAATTATTAATTTCAATTGGTTCATATAATCATCAAGATTGGGAAATTAATGAATCAATCATTTTAAATGATATTATTAACAATCATTAAAATAAAAATTTAATAACATTTACTACCATTAATTTTTGTCTCTCGTGAATAATTTTTTTTTAACAACATTGTCAATGTTATTAGTGTTTATATGTAAAAAAAAATTATTCACCAATTTCAAAATCATTGGAGTTTTAAAAAGAACCTTTTTCATTAACATTTTAAAATAATAATAACCAAAAATACTATAAACAACAACCTCTATAATATTTTTTATTAATTTTTCTACTCAAATAACCATTATTTATTTAAATAATTATTATTAAAATATTTTAATTATAATTTAATCTAATTTATATTAACTTTTTAATAAAAAAAATAAAAAAAAAATAAAAAAAAATTTTTATAATAAAAAATTAATATTAATTTAAAAATAAAGTAGTATTTTAACAAAAAGGATAATTGTTTTTTTTTAATTTAAAAAATTAATAAAAAAAAGCGAAAATGCGTTTTTCACCTTGGGTTTAAAAACGCATGCTGGAATGGCTCATGTGGTTTTTTTATTTTAATTTCAATAGACCCACACGTCTCAAAATCATTCACACAATTAGGTCTTTTAAGTTCAACAGGTAAATGTCATACATTTTCATCGGATGCTGATGGTTATGTTCGTTCAGAAGGTGTTGGTATCGTTGTATTAAAGAGATTAAAAGATGCAATCAAAGATTCAAATAATATCTATTGTGTAATCAAAGGATCAAGTTCAAATATCGATGGTAACTTTGATAAATTAAACTTTTATTCACCATCAAAATAATCAATATCAGATTCATTGATTTGACCATTGGTTGATTTGATTGCTAATTTGATGTGTGAAACTCATGGTACTGGTACTCCAACTGGTGATCCAATAGAATTAGAAGGTATATCAAGAGTTTTCAATAATACTAAAATACCATCAACAACAACAACAACAACAAATAATAATAAACAAGTTTTAGTTGGATCAATTAAATCAAATATTGGACATCTTGAAGGTAAGTTTATTAATTAAAAATTAAGTCTATAAATAACCAAAGTCAATCATTACTAACATTAAATATTGTTTATAATTAATAACAGCATGTTCAGGAGTTGCATCATTAATTAAATGTTGTTTAATGTTTAAAAATAAACTATTTCTTCAAAATATTAATTTCAAAGAACCAAATCCATTAATTAATTTTAAAGAATGGGGATTAAAAGTTGTCACTGAACCAATTAAATTTAATGAAAATAAATCAACTGTCATGTTACTTAATAACTTTGGTATAACTGGTAAAAATATATAAATTTTATCTTTTTTTTTAAGTTTATAAAATAAATAATTAACATTATATCATTAATTTAGGTTCAAATGTTTGTTTAATATTATCTGAATTTAAAAATAATAATCATAATGACTATAGTAGTGGAGTCGAAATTAATGAAAGAAAGAAATATTTAATACCACTCTCAAGTAATTCATCAACATCATTAAATAATTATAATTAAACATTCAAATTCAAATTCAACCTCATCATCGACAATAACAACAACAAGTTTCAAAGAATACATAATCAAATTAAATTCAAATCAACATCATTAATTCAAAAATCAGTTATAATCGCAAGTGATTGGAATGAATTTCAAGATGAAAATAATCAAATCAAATTAAATAATAGTGATAATTTAATTTCAAATATTACAGTTGAAAAAAAGAAATCACCAATCACAGTAATTGTATTATGTGGTTAAGGTTCACAATATAATAAAATGGCATTATCATTATATGATAACGAACCAGTATTTAGAGAATCTGTCAATAGATTCGATAAAGAGTTATTCAAATATTATGGTTATTCAGTTTTAGATAAATTAAGATCAATTGATGAAGATTTAATATCAATTCATCATCCAATTTTAGCACAACCTGCAAATGTTATCATTCAAGTATCACTTTATGAATTATATAAACATTGGGGTGTTTCAGCAGATATTATCATTGGTCATTCTCTTGGTGAAATATCATCGTCATATTGTTCAGGTATGATTGATTTTCAAACATTATGCTACTTGACTTACCATAGATCAGTAGCTCAAAATAGAACCATAGGTACAGGTAGAATGTTATCAGTTAATATTAGTTCAGATGAATTCATTAATAAATATCAATCTACAACTAGATATAAATCATTAGAAATTGCATGTTACAATTCACCAACATCAATCGTTATCTCAGGTAAAGAAGACTTATTAAATGAAATTACCAAAGATTTCAAATCAAACGATATCTTTTGTTCAATGTTAGGATTATTATCATCATTTCATACATCAAGTCAACAAATGATTAAAGATGAAGTATGTTCATTAAATATTTCATCGAAACAACCATCGATAGCAGTATTTTCAACAGTTACAACCAGTTTATTCGATCATCAAACTTCACCGTTCAATGCAGGTTATGCATTTAATAATATTCGCCAACCAGTTCGTTTCACACAAACAATAACAAATCTTTACAAACATATCGAATCAAATGATATGGGTAATGAAATTACATTCATTGAAGTTTCACCACATCCAACATTACAATATTACTTAAATCAAATGAAATCAACTCAATCAAGTTACTTTAATAATGGTAAAAACATTACAATCTATTCACCATTAAATAAAAAGAAGAATGATTATAATGAATTCTTAAAGACAATCTCTTTATTATTTGTCAATAATAATTTTGATATTAATTTCAAATCACAATTAATTAATAACAGTATTAACCATACAAACCAATCAAATAATTTACCACTTTACCAATGGGATGATAAAGAATACTTTAAACTAAACTCATCACTTGAAAAGATTAAAAATGAAGGTCCATCCATTCACAGTCTTGGTAATAATACAGATTCACCATATCCATCATATCAAACATTTATCGATATCAAGAAATTACCATTCCAATGGTTAAAAGGTCATCAAGTTAGTGATAAATTCTATTATCCAGGAATGGGATATGTTCACAATTTATTATCAATTTATCCATATCAAGATATTACAATTAGCTCATTAGAATTTAAATCACCATTATTATTAACAGAAGGTATTAATCAATGTTTACAAACTACAATTGCACCACTATCAAAGAATGAATTCAATATTAAAAGTCATTATAAAGATCAAAAAACAAATCAATGGATATTATCATCTCTTGGTAATTTTAGTTTAACCAAACATAACAGTATCATCATCAACAAATTAATTAATATTCAATCATTAAAAGATAAATGCAATTTTACAATCATTCCAAAACAAGATTTTTATGAAACTATTAGAATTAAAGCAAATTTAATATACAAAGGTTTATTTCAAGGTGTAAAACAATGTCATATCGGTAATAATTGTTCATTAGCAATAGTATCACTAAATGAAATTTATAATCAAAAAGAATATAATCATTTAATTAACAATGGCAATATGAATACATTCTTTAATAGGGCAATTTTAGATACTTGTTTACATGGAGTTTTAGGTGGATTTACAAAACCAGTCGTACTTGATAGAATTGAAGCTTTCAAATTTTACTCTTCAAATATTCCATTATTAAATGAAAATGACAATAGCAATAATAATGGTATTGTTTTAGATATATTAAAATATTTGGTTAAATATTCAAATGATTCAATTGAAAATATAATAATACTTTCAAAATCAAAACTAAAATGGGAATTAGAATTATTAATCAATCAAAGCAAATTTAAAAAAGATAATAATATTAAATTCCATTTCTATCAAATCGATATTGAAGATTCAAATAAAGTTAATCAAGTATTAAATCAATTAGAATTAAATGAAAATATTACAAACATTGATTCAATCATTCATTTTGCATTTATGAATGATATTGTGATGTTCAACAAATTGATATGAATCGTTTAAATAATACACATGGTGCTAAAACGATTGGAGCAATTAATCTTCACAATCAATCAATTAATTGTTCATGGAATATCAAACAATTTATAATGGCATCATCAGTAGTTTCAATATTTGGATCAGATCAACAATGTTGTTATGTTAGTGCATGCAATGTAATCGATTCATTATCAAAGTATAGACATTCAATTGGATTACCATCTTTAGCCATTAATTTAGGTGCGATATCGTCAACTGGTTTCATATCACGTAATAATGCAATTGAAACAATGTTTCAGAGTTATTTTTTAAAAATATTCTCACCTCAACATGTTATTAGCTCATTAGATTTATTCATTCAAAATCAACATCAATATCCAAATTATTGTGTATCAGATTTCGATTTTGAAATTTTACCATCAACTTTAACAAACCAATACCATTCAAAATTTGATTTTGGAATTAAATATTTCGCTGGTGATAATAATAATGGAACTATTCACTCAACAATTTTAAATAAAATCAGTGAATTATTATCAATTGACGAATCTAAAATCAATGAAGATTTACAACTCACACAATATGGTATGGATAGTTTAGTAATTGTACAATTAAAGAATTTTATCGATAATCAATTAGGTCATAATATTATCACAATTCAACAATTACAAAATAATAAAATCAATCAATCAATTGAAATCATTAAATCAGCTCACAACAAAAATAATAATAATAATAATAATAATAATAATAATAATAATAATAATAGCAATAATAATAGCAATAATGAACTGGTATAAAAATAAAATTTGTGACGAAAAAAAAAATAATAATTCAAATATTAATTTGGTTTCACATAGTTGTAAACATAATTAATTTTGTTTTTTAAATAACCACTTTGGGCAATTTATTGTTTATTTCCTTTTATGGATTAAAACTGATATATCAAAAAAAATGTTAGCTAAGTAAATATTAAATAAATATTTATTTAATAACAATAATAATAATAATAATAATGTTTAATTAATAATATTACATAATATAATTGAAAAATCTTTTTATATTTAATTAATAAATGATTACATTTAATCTCTTTTTATAACTTTTTTTTTTTTTTTTCTATTTGATCTCTTTTTTTATTATAAATTAAATATATGAATGTTTAGTAGTTTGAAATCATAAAACAATTGGGAATTTTCCTATTGTGGTTGAGCATTACGATGTGCTAAAATCCTAAATTATCTATCGATACAAGATTCACTTAGTTTTTCAAGAATATGAAATATAAAATAATAACAAATGTAATTTTTTTTTATTTAATGATTGTTAATGATATCATTAAAAATCATTGATTCATTAATTTCCCAATCCTGATGATTATATGAACCAATTGAAATTAATAATTCTTTTGTGCTATTTGACATTTTGAATAAACTATTGATTTTAAAGCTTGTTAATAATAAATTTTGATTTTTGTGAATGTGGAATGTTGAATATCTTTTTGATGATTTTCCATTTGATTTTGAAACTAATTCAATCCATTCATAGAAATCGATTTCTTTACATTTAAAACTATTTTCTAATACCCTATAAAATGATTTCATTTCAATTGAATCACCATTAAAATTATAAATTGAAATTGGTTTTGATTTATTTTGATTCCAACTGTTTTCATTGAATATTAAATCGATTGTGGTTTTAGCTATAGTTGTAACTGGAGTTGTGAAAACTGATTTATGAATATTTGGATAATAACCAATCTCTTTCGAAGATTTTATTAAAAGTGATATAAAATCATTTGAATGACCTATACCTGTTATTGGATTTGAGAATATATCTATAATTAAAATAGCAATGAAAATAGTTATTGGAATATTATATATAAATATATAAGGTTAATACTAAATTAATTGATTGGAATCAATATATATTAATATGCTACATACCAGGTGGTCTAATAATGATTGATGGTATACCTCTTGATTCTGCTGCGTTTGTTAATAATTTCTCTGAAATAACTTTAGATTGAACATATCCAATTGGCGTAGAATTATAACTTGGAACTAAATTTGTTTCTTCGAAATCCTCTTCATCTTTAAAAGGATGATTAATGAATACTGCAAGTGATGAAAAATGAACTATTAATTTTTGTGAGCTATTATTTGAAACTGATAATTTTATAACTTGATTAACGTTGTTGACATTTACAGTTTTACTTTCTTCATAGTTTGATTTTAAATCTAAATCTGCTGCTGAATTTATAATAATATCACATTCATTTGATAGTTTTAAATAATCTTGTTCAGTTAAACCAAAATTATCTTTTGAAATATCACCAATCGTTGGAATGATTTTAATTAATTGATCTTCACTTATTTGGCTATTATTATCACTATTATCACCACTTTCAATATTACTATTTAATCTTTGATTTGGTGATCCTTTGTTCATATTAATTAATTGGTGTTTCTTTAAATTATTAATAATTACATCGATTGGATTTGTTAATTTTGAATTATTTCTTATTAAACAATAAATTTTTGAGATATTGTTCATTTTAATTAATTCTGTTAATAAATATGCACCCAAGAATCCTGTTGAACCTGTTAAGAATATTGATTTACTATTATTATTATTATTTAATATATTTTTAATTGAATATGGTCTTGAAATGATTGATTCATTTAATTTAGTTTCATTTTTAATAAATTCATCAAGTGATTGTTGTTCTTTTTTAACTAAATTATTATTATTATTATTATTATTATTATTATTATTATTATTATTATTATTATTATTATTATTATTATGAGCCGATTTAATAATTTCAATTGATTGATTGATTTTATTATTTTGTAATTGTTGAATTGTGATAATATTATGACCTAATTGATTATCGATAAAATTCTTTAATTGTACAATCACTAAACTATCCATACCATATTGCGTGAGTTGAAGGTCTTCATTGATTTTAGATTCATCAATCGATAATAATTCACTTATTTTATTTAAAATTGTTGAACGAATAATTTCATTATTATCACCATTACCACCAGTGAAAGATTTCATTTGATTTGATTTTTTAACAATATTAATTTCAAAATCAAATTTTGAATGGTATTGATTTGTTAAAGTTGATGGTAAAACTTCAAAATTGAAATCTGATAAACAGTAATTTGGATATTGATGTTGATTTTGAATGAATAAATCTAATGAACTAATTACGAGTTGAGGTGAGAATAAATTAAAAATTGAACTCTTAAACATTGTTTCAATTGCATTATTACGTGATACGAAACCAGTTGATGATATCGCACCTAAATTAATGGCTAAAGATGGTAATCCAATTGAATGTCTATACTTTGATAATGAATCGATAACACTACATGCACTAACATAACAACATTGTTGATCTGATCCAAATATTGAGACTACTGATGATGCCATTATAAATTGTTTGATATTCCATGAACGATTAATTGATTGATTGTGAAGATTAATTGCTCCAATTGTTTTAGCACCATGTGTATTATTTAAACGATTCATATCGACTTGTTGAACATCACCAATATCATTCATAAATGCAAAATGAATGATTGAATCAATGTTTGTAATATTTTCATTTAATTCTAATTGATTTAATACTTGATTAACTTTATTTGAATCTTCAATATCTATTTGATTGAAATGGAATTTAATATTATTATCTTTTTTAAATTTGCTTTGATTGATTAATAATTCTAATTCCCATTTTAATTTTGATTTTGAAAGTATTATTATATTTTCAATTGAATGGTTTGAATATTTAACCAAATATTTTAATATTTCTAAAACAATACCAGTTTGACCAGTGAGTAAAATATTTTTACCAATATTTAATTTTGAAATATCATATAAATGTTTCATTATGATATGATTGTTATTACTTTGATAATTATTATAAACTCTATTAAATTCATCTTGATTATGATTAACAATGATTTTACCAATATGTTTTCTTTGATTTATATATTCAATTGCATCTTTAAATTGATTATTTGAATATTCAATGATTGGTACACTTAACTCTAATTTATTTGAATTAATCATTTTGATAATTTTCTTTAAATAGCTTTTGATTAATTTACTAGTGAAATCGACAACTTCTACATTACTATATGTCATATTAAATTTGAAATGATTATTTGTCATATAATCATTTGGTGTGAGATGAGTGATACTTAAATCAACGATACGTCCTGATAAATTTAAACATTGGAAATTTGAATCCATATACTCTGATGATAATGTATTTAATATTAAATCTACACCTTGTTGTTCAACTTCACCTAATTCCATTAATTTATTCTTTATATCTTTGACATAGTTTTTATTACGAGATGAATAGATAGCAGTAATTAATGATCCATATTTCTTTATTAAGTATTCTTCTTTATCTTTTGAACTAACTGTTAAAAATATATAACCTTGATGTTGTTTACTTTTTAATAAATCTAAAGATGATATACCAATACCACCTGCTGCTGAATGAATTAAAATTGATTCATTTGATTTTAAATTACCAATACTGTAGATACTATGTAATGATGTAATATAAATAGATGGTATTGATGCTGAAACTGAATGGCTATAATTTAATGGTTTATAATAAATAGAAGTGAAATCTACAATAACATGTGAACTACTTGCTTTTGAACCAATACCACAAACTTGATCACCAACTTTAAATTTCTTTACATTATTACCTAATCTTGTAATAATACCACTAAAGTCATTACCAATGTTTGGATTATCAATACCAATACCATTTTCAATTTCATACTCTTTACCATACTTAATATCTAAATCTGAACCAATCATACCGATATACATTAAATAATCTTTATAATTTATACCAGTTGCCTTAACTTCTATCTCTACTTCATTTGAATTTAATTTAGCTTTTTTACTATATAATTGATATTCTAAATTTGAATTTAATTGAATATATAAATTATCTTTATTGGTTTCAAATGATTTAGATTGGAATATACTTTTAATATTATTTGATCTTCTACAATATCTTTCATAGTATACTTTATTATTATTAATTGTAAATTCTTTTTGAATATTATTATTTGGATTGATTAAATAATTGATTAATGATAATTGTTGATTATTTTCAATTGAAATATTATCATAATTTAAAGTTAATAAATCTAATTGTGGGAATTCAACGAAATAACGAGCAGCACCAATAATTGATGATGATAAATAATTATCAGTGGTTGAATTTAATGATAATAATAAATGTTTGAAATTATTTGATAATTCTAATTTTAATATTAATTGATTAATTTGAATGTATTCAAATGTGATCTCTTTGAAATTAAAAGTATTCATTGTTGATTCAATTGATTTTAAAAATATTATTAATGTTTTATTACAATCATCTTTATTTTGATAATTTGTAATCCATGATTGAAATTCATTGTAATTACTAATATTAACGATTTTGTGTTTTAATTCTTGATTTAATCTTATTAAATTTTGTATACTACTGCTGCAGATATCATTTTTATAACTATTAATATTTCTAATATTATTACTGTTACTACTAAATAAAATAATGTTATTGAAAGAATTTAATTGATCTAATGATATTGATTGTTCTGAAATGATTTCATTAATTGTTGGTTTTCTAGTTTGAATTAAAAATACTAAATTATCATTACCAGACATTATTGTATCTCTATAATTACATTGATTTAAAAGGTTAATCCATTTCTCTTGTTTCATACAACATCTATCAGGTCTTAATTCGATATCACTATCAGAGGATGGCCACCATTGTGAAAAACAACCGAATATCGAATCAAAATAAAATGATTTGTATGGTGGTTCTATAAATAAAAGTTGACCATTTGGTGTTAATATATTATGAATTTCATTTAATGTTGGTTTGAGTTTCTTAACGACATGCATAACATTTGACATTACAACGAAATCATAATAGGATGCTTTAAGATCTTGATCTAATAATGGTTTCTCTAAGTCTAATACACGATAGATAATATTTAAATTGTTATGATTTGTAAATGATGAGAAATTTTCTTTAATTTCAGCGAAAAATGATGCAGATACATCACTCCATGTAAATTCTATATTAATGATTGATGTTGTACTATTATCGTTTAATAATTTACAAATCTTTTCTAAAATTAATAAACTAAGACTACCAGTACCGCCACCTGCTTCTAATATACGAAATACAATTGGTTCATTTAAAATTGGTTTTAGAGTTTCAACTATAATTTCACTTAATAAATTATTTGATGGTTTAATTACATTTGAATTCTTATAAAATTCATCTAAATAACCACTTTCAAATAATGATTGTGGTGTATCTGTAATGGAATCATCATCTTTTAATGGGAATAACTGTTTTGCCATTACTTTAGTTGCTCTAATATATAAATTTTCATAATTATTATAACCATTACTATTATTATTATTATTATTATTATTATTATTATTATTATTATTATTATTATTTATATTAGGATTGTTTTGGAATTTTTTTAAAACTTCAAAAATGAATTTGAAAAGATTTTCATTTGCTAGACTATTATCATAATATAATTGTTTAAATTGATCATATTCTAATGTTGTTAATGATTCTAAATTGATACTTGGACATCTTTTATTAATGTGTTTATAAAATAATGATGGTAATAATCCCTTTGAAATGAATCGATTTCCTTCTTCTTTGACACTAAATTCATCTACTCTATATAAATGTTTGAATTGTTCAGGTTTATTGATCATAGAATCTTTTGATTGAAGATATGGTGTATAAATTTCATTTGATGGTGGTTTACAAATTATAGTACTATCAGGATTGGAGCCAACAATAGTGCAAACTACATTTCCAATATCAACTAATAATGTACCATTTGGAAGTATGATTTTAATTGATCCTGAATATGTTTGAGAATTGGTTCTTGCTCTAATTTCAGAGTAAACATATAATTCTTTAATTGTATCATTATTATTGCTATTGTTGTTATTATTAAATGATGGATAATTTGAAGAGTAAAATTTGAAAGCTTCAATTCTATCAAGTACGATTGGTTGTGTAACTGCAACCAATACTCCATGTAAACAAGTATCTAAAATTGCTGTATTAAAAAATGTATCCATAATACTATTGTTCAATAAATGATTATATTCTTTTTGATTATAAATTTCATTTAATGATACTATTGTCAATGAACAATTACTACCGATATGACATTGTTTTACACCTTGAAATAAACCTTTGTATGTTAAATTTGTTTTAATTCTAATAGTTTCATATAAATCTTGTTTTGATATGCTTGTAAAATTACATTTATCTTTTAATGATTGAATATTAATTGGTTCATTATTTTCAATATTATGTTTGGTTAAACTAAAATTACCAAGAGATGATAATATCCATTGATTTGTTTTTTGATCTTTATAATGACTTTTAATATTGAATTCATTCTTTGATAGTGGTGCAATTGTAGTTTGTAAACATTGATTATTACCTTCTGTTAATACCAATGGTGATTTAAATTCTAATGAGCCAATTGTAATATCTTGATTTGGATAAATTGATAATAAATTGAGAACATATCCCATTCCTGGATAATAGAATTTATCACTAACTTGATGACCTTTTAACCATTGGAATGGTAATTTCTTGATATCGATAAATGTTTGATATGATGGATATGGTGAATCTGTATTATTACCAAGACTATGAATGGATGGACCTTCATTTTTAATCTTTTCATGAAACGAATTAATTTTAAAGTATTCTTTATCATCCCATTGGTAAAGTGGTAAATTATTCAATTGATTTGTATTGTTATTATTGATTAATTGTGATTTGAAATTAATATCAAAATTATTATTGACATATAATAAAGAGATTGTCTTTAAGAATTCATTATAATCATTCTTCTTTTTATTTAATGGTGAATAGATTGTAATGTTTTTACCATTATTAAAGTAACTTGATTGAGTTGATTTCATTTGATTTAAGTAATATTGTAATGTTGGATGTGGTGAAACTTCAATGAATGTAATTTCATTACCCATATCATTTGATTCGATATGTTTGTAAAGATTTGTAATTGTTTGTGTGAAACGAACTGGTTGGCGAATATTATTAAATACATAATCTGCATTGAATGGTGAGCTTTGATGATTGAATAAATTGGTTGTAACTGTTGAAAATACTGCTATCGATGGTTGTTTCGATGAAATATTTAATGAACATACTTCATCTTTAATCATTTGTTGACTTGATGTATGAAATGATGATAATAATCCTAACATTGTACAAAAGATATCATTTGATTTGAATTCATTGGTAATTTCATTTAATAAGTCTTCATTACCTGAGATAACGATCGATGTTGGTGAATTGTAACATGCAATTTCTAATGATTCATATTTAGTTGTAGATTGATATTTATTAATGAATTCATCTGAACTAATATTAACTGATAACATTCTACCTGTACCTATGGTTCTATTTTGAGCTACTGATCTATGGTAAGTCAAGTAGCATAATGTTTGAAAATCAATTATACCTGAACAATATGACGATGATATTTCACCAAGAGAATGACCAATGATAATATCTGCTGAAACACCCCAATGTTTATATAATTCATAAAGTGATACTTGAATGATAACATTTGCAGGTTGTGCTAAAATTGGTTGATGAATTGATATTAAATCTTTATCATCAATTGATCTTAATTTATCTAAAACTGAATAACCATAATATTTGAATAACTCTTTATCGAATCTATTGACAGATTCTCTAAATATTGGTTCATTATCATATAATGACGATGCCATTTTATTATATTGTGAACCTTGACCACATAATACCATTACTGTGATTGGCGATTTCTTTTTTTCAACTGTAATATTTGAAATTAAATTATCACTATTTTCTAATTTGATTTGATTATTTTCATCTTGAAATTCATTCCAATCACTTGCGATTATAACTGATTTTTGAATTAATGATGTTGATTTGAATTTAATTTGATTATGTACAAATTCTTTAAAACTTGTTGTGGTTGATGATGAATTTGAATGTTTAATTATTGATGATTTATAATTATTTAATGATGTTGATGAATTACTTGAGAGTGGTATTAAATATTTCTTTTTTTCATTAAATTTATTATCAATTTTGATTTTGTGATAACTATTACTTTTATTATAACTAAATTGATTACCATAAAATTCAGATAATATTAAACAAACATTTGAACCTAAATAAAAAACATTATTAAAATATTAATTATTTATTTTATAATAATAAAATATAATGATATATATTTACCTGTAACACCGAAATTATTAAGTAACATGACAGTTGATTTATTTTCATTAAATTTAATTGGTTCAGTGACAACTTTTAATCCCCATTCTTTAAAATTAATTAATGGATTTGGTTCTTTGAAATTAATATTTTGAAGAAATAGTTTATTTTTAAACATTAAACAACATTTAATTAATGATGCAACTCCTGAACATGCTATTATTATTTATTATTATTATTATTATAGATAATATTTAATGTTAGTAGTTAATAATTGACTATAGTTATTTATATTTAATTAAATTTAATTAACTTACCTTCAGTATGTCCAATATTTGATTTAATTGATCCAACTAAAACTTGTTTGTTATTATTTATTAATGTAGTTGTTGACGCTTTATTATTGAAAACTCTTGATATACCTTCTAATTCTATTGGATCACCAGTTGGAGTACCAGTACCATGAGTTTCACAATAATCAATATCAGATTCATTGATTTGACCATTGGTTGATTTGATTGCTAATTTGATATTTTCATACTGAGATGATTTTGATGGTGAATAAAAGTTTAATTTATCAAAGTTACCATCGATATTTGAATTTGATCCTTTGATTACACAATAGATGTTATTTGAATCTTTGATTGCATCTTTTAATTTCTTTAATACAACGATACCAACACCTTCTGAACGAACATAACCATCAGCATCCGATGAAAATGTATGACATCTACCTGTTGGACTTAGCATATCTAATTTTGTGAATGATTTTGAAATGTGTGGGTCTTTGAATAAATAAATAAAATATCAAATTAATATCTTTTTTTTTTTTTTTTTTTTTTTTTTATCACATACCTAATATAAAATTAACACCACCAACAATTGAAACATTTGATTTATTTGATTTAATTGAATTATATCCACAATTAATTGCATTTGACGAACTTGAACAAGCTGTATCAATTGTTAAATTTTCACCTCTATTTTTTAAAATTAATATAATAGTTAAAATTATAGTTGTGGTAAAAGAAAAGATAAATCAAAAACATACCTAAAATCAAAGCAATAACCAATTCTATTTGCAATAGAATGAGTTGTGGAACCAAAAATATTATTTTGAGTTTCCAATGGTGATCTTTGAAGATCATTATAATCAATAGTACTACTACCAATAAATGTACTTGTATTGGTACCACGTAAACTAATTGGATCAATACCACTATCTTCTAATGCTTCCCATACACCTGTTTGTTGATTTTATTTTAAAAATATAATTAATAAATAAATAAATATAAATATCTAAATTTTTTGTGGAAAAGTTCAAAAACACTTAATAAATACATACATTTTAATAATAATCTTTGTTGTGGATCTATTGAACTGACATTATCATTGCTTGGATTAATTGCAAAGAAGATTGGATCAAATTGTTTCCATTCATCAAGTGGAAGTAAACCAGCAAACTTTGAAACGATTTCACCATTTAAATAATAATTATCAGACCATCTTTCAGAAGTTGTAACGATTCCATCCAATCCATTCAATAATTCATTAAATAATTGATTTGGTTTTGAAATTGATTCTTTTAAATTACCACTTGGAAATCTTAAACCAATACCAATCACTGCAACATCACCACTACCATCAACATCATCATAATCATTTCTATCCCTTATTAATTTATTATTATAAGTGCTATTATTGTGAATATTTTCTGTCATTTTTTTTCTTTTTTTTCTAAATAAAACAATAAACAAAATTATATAAAAAATTTTAAAGTATTTATAATTTTTTTTTTTTTTTAATCAAGTTAAATTTTCATTTAATTTTTTTTTTTTTTTTATTAAAATTTAAAAATTTTAATCAGAAAAAATAATAATTGTGTGTGGGGTAACCTATTTAAATTTTATTTATTTTGATTCAATTAATTTTTTTTTTTTTTTTTTTAGTGTGTAGACTGACCACATTCACCACTGTTGAAAATGAGATATAAACTGAAAAAACAATTCAGTCTTTTTAAATTTTACCTGAATAATAAAAACCATTGTTTAAAAACAGGGTGTGGTGGGACGGGTTATTTTTTCTGATTAAAATTTTTAAATTTTAATTAAAATAATTTCGATAAAAACATCATCATTTTTAAAAAAAAATAAAAAAAAATTAATATTATTTTAAAAAAAAAAAAAAAAATCTATTAAAATTGAAAAGATTATTATTATATTCTTTATTGAATGATTTATGTGTTTTTTAATATTTTTATTAATAAAGAACATTTTGGTTAATAGTTGAAAAAATGAAATGTAATTTATAATAAATGATTATTATTTTTTTTGAAATTTTTTTTTTTTTTTTTTAAAAAAAATCATATTTTCAATTTTAAAGGTAATAAATTAAACAAACAAACAACAAACAAACAAACAATAGTGATGGTTCTAAGGATGAAAATAATATAAATGGTTAAAAATTAATAATAATAATAGTAATAATAATAATAATAATAATAATAATAATAATAATAATAATAATAATAATAATAATAATAATAAATCATTTATTAAAAATTATAATAACCAAAATCAATATGACAAAAATAATTTAATTTTTAATAACAAAGATAGTAAATATAAAATTAGTTTTAATAAAGAGTTTTCAATTATAAAAATCAAAGAATCAATAATCAATGATTATTTTAAATTTAATTTATTTAAAAATAATCAATTAGTTTATAATAGAATTTTAGCTGATATTTAAACTGGCTATTATGATGGGAATCAAGATGAAATTTTATTTAAAATACATGAATATATCAAAAGAAAATTCACAACTGTTCTATCAACTACTCATGCTAAACCATCAACCATAACTGTTCCATCAACTACCCATCTGCACTACCAACCACTACTGGCTCACCAACTACTCAGCCGCACCACCAACCGCTACTGTTCCATCAAATACTCATGCTGCACCATCAACCACTACTGTTGCATCAACTACCATGCTGCATCTTCAACCCAACTGTTCCATCGACTACTCATGCTAAACCATCAACCACTACTGGCCCACCAACTAATCATGCTGCACCACCAACCACTACTGGCCCATCAACTACTCATGCTTCACCATTAAATTAATAATAATAATATTAATAATAATAATAATAACAAATAAATAAATTAACAAATAAATAAATAAATAAATAGATTAATAAATAAATAAATTAATAAAAAAAGGTAAATAAAAAAAAACTAGTTTTAATATATTTGTGTATTTTTAAAATTGTAAACATGTTTTGAAAAAAAAAAATTATTTTATTGTTTAAATTTGGTTTAAAATTCAAATAAAAAATGATCAACTCTAAAAACGAAACCCTTTTCAAAGAATGATAATTGTTGGACACCACTGCTACAATCAATACCATCATTGAGTTGAAAATTACCATTGAAACCAAATTCAAAAAATTCAGTTTGATAACATGTTGGAAATTGACTACTTGATGTGAAACATTGTTGATTTAAACCTTTATTAATCTTTGAAAAGTCATTTCTATTTGTATCTAAATTTATTTATTAAATATTATATTTTTGCAACAATGAAAACAATGATTAAAATAATAAAAAAATAAATATTTTTTTTATTAATTACGTTTTATGAATAAGGCATCAAAAGGTTTACATTGCATTGCCAAACCAACTTCTCCTTCAACATCAATTGGAATATCAGTTGGATTGACTATTTTAAAATTCTTTAACATTATCACCAAAAATGTAAAAGTCAAAGATTCTGTAAATCTTCCTCCTGGACAACCTCTAGGTCCTGTTTTAAAAAAAATAATAATGATGATTATTATTATTATTATTATTATTATAAATTAGTTGTAAATTAAAAAAAAAAAAAATAGTGGTAAATTTTAATTCCTTTTTAAAATGGTATCAAAACATACCTGCACCAAAATGAAAAAGTCCTTTTTGATATAAAGGTTGATTTTTAAATCTTTCTGGTTTAAATTCTAAAGCATCTTCACCCCAAAACTCTTTTGATAAATGTGTACCACGAAGATTTTTAATTATCATTGTACCTTTTGCAATTTTATATCCATTTACTTCAACATCTTCTGTTGTTTTATTCGGTTCAGTTATTGGTACTGAAGAATTATATCTATATGATTCTATTATTCAAATTAATACAAAATTTATTTTTTGAAAAAATATATCAACACATATTAATACCAATATATATATATATATGGATAATTACCATTCATTACAGAAATAATATATGGATATTTTGTATGATCAGCAAATGATATATTATTTGTATTATTATTTTCATCATTTCTCATGATTTCTTCATATATTTTATCTTGAATTTCAGGTTTATTAATTAATTGACCAATTAAAAGACTAAACCCATTGGATGTTGAATCAACTGCTGCAAAAATAATATCAGAAATTGAAAACAAGATTGAATCATAATGAATTGAACCATCTAAATAATTTTTATAATAATTCTCAATAATTGGAATATTGTTTAGTTTTGAAGATGTTTCATCAGTAGTTTCATTTTTCAATTCATTTTCTTTTTCATATTTAATTTTAATAGCATCAAGTTTTATACCTATAAAATCTTTTAAAAAAAAGTAACTAGAAATAATATCATTCTTTGACATTGATTTTATATCTAATGGAAATAAAAATGGTAAATAATCAGAGTAAATTAATAATCCAGCAGCTTCAAAAATGCATTTAATCTTTTCTACAATGATTAGAATGGTTTCATCATTCTCTTCAATTCCTAATGTGAAATTTAATATTAATTTAACAGCAAGAATCCTAATTTGATTTGGTGTATTTTTAACAAGAGTTTCTTTATTATCTTTACAAAGATTACTAAACATTTCTAAAATAAATTTATTTGATTCTAATCTGCCATTATTTAACTTTCTTGTTGTAATTTCACTTGTAAGAATTCCTCTTAGAACATAATGATAATCACCATTTGAAGAAATAATGTTATAATCTTTACCAAAAAATCTTGAGAATTTAATATATCTTTCTTTGAAAATTTCTCTATGTTTTTTATTAAAACATTCATCAATAACTTCAGGCCCTGTTAGAACAACAATTTCAACACTACCCAATCTTAATCTAAAAACTTTGCCATATCTTTCATAGAAATCATTTACACTTTTTGGGAAATCTTTTGCGTTAATTTGTAATAAATTACCAAAAACTGGAATTGTAGAAGGACCAGGTATTAATTTATTAATTTTTTTAATCCTACCTTCAAATAATAAATCCTATTTAAAAAAATAAAAGTATAAGTAAGTGTTTAATTTTTAATAATCAATAATATATATAATATTTTAAAATTTTACTTTTAATATTAATGATAATACTAATATTGTAATTGTTAAAATAATTGTAAATATTGTATTCATTGTAATATTATAAAATATTTTAATTGAGAATCTTTTATATTAAAGTTTTTATATTAAAAAAAAAACTATTTAAATTATAAAATAAAAAAAACCAATAATGTTTTTGTTAAAAACAAATTGATATATTTAAATTTTGGGGAAGTGGGTTAAAATAATTAATTATAAAAAAAAAAAAAACCACCAAATTTTTTTTTTTTTTTTCTTTATTAATAATTAAAAAACTTTTTTTATTTCTAAAAACGAACTTGAAAACAGTTTAGAAAACAGTTTTTAATTTATTTTTTGAAACTGTTTAATTTTATTTTATTTTAATTTTAAAAAAAAAACCAAAATAAAAAAATGACCATTGTACCTTTTGTAATATACTTCAATAAACTGTTTTTTTATTATTTAATTTTAAAAACAAAAATAAAAACAAAAATAAAAATAAAAATAATGAATTAAAAAAAAAAAAAAAAAAAGTTATAAGATATCTAATTAAGGGTGTAAAAATTTCAGCAATATTTTTTATTTTTATTAATTTTTTTCTGTAATAAATTCGTAAACATATAATAAAAAAGAGATATCAAATAGAAACAAAAAAAATAAAAAAGTTTTAACATTTCAAAAAAAGAGAAGTTTAAAATTTAAGGGGGTAAAAAAAACATTTTTTTTTTTTTTTTTGTAAATTGACAAACACAAAAGCAAACTATACATTAAGTTAAATCTATTAAATAGTTTTTTATATAGAGTCTCGGGGAAATCACCAGATTTCAAAAAAAAAAATAAAAAAAAATAAAAAAAAACATAATTTTGGGTCAAATAAAAAACAAAAATTTTTTTTTTTATAGTGCGAATTAAAATTAATTATTTGTGTTGAAAGTAATATCCAAACAATCTAACCTTTTTTTTATTTTTATTTTTTTAATAACTATAAACGTCATCAAATTTTTTATTTAATTTTTTTTTTTATTTCTATAATAATATCAAATTTATTTATTTTATTTTATTCTATTTTATTCTATTTTATTCTATTTTATTGTATTTTATTTTATTTTATTTTATTTTATTTTATTTATTTGTAAAAGAGAAAAGACACAAAATATAGATAATAATAATAAGGGATAGAAATGATGATGATGATGTTGATAGAAATGATGATTTTTTTTTTTTTTTTTTTTTTGATATAAATAAACTATTGTAGTATGTTATTTTTATTTATTTATTTTAGGTTTTTTAGTTTTTGTGAATTTAAAATGGTATGTTATTTTAGATTAGGTAATTAATAATTAATTGGTGGTGTAATTGTTGGAATTGGTTCATTAGTGTTTATGCTCCATTCTTTTTTAAATTTTTTGATTGTTTCGGACCATTGGGTTTCTTTTTGAGTTTTTGTGAGGTTGTTTTTAATTGAGTATTGGTTAAAGTTTGATAATGTTCTTGAATATTCCAATCTTATTAGCTTGTGCCATTTTGATTTTAATATATCATAATCTAGTGTTGTGTTGTTTATTTGGTTGTTCCAATTATCAATTGATTGAGTTATATTGATGTCAAATAATGATTTGCATAACCATATCCATATTTGGTGAATAACTAATGAGATTATGTTCCAATATGCATGTGTTCTGACTAGATCAAGATTTGTGTTTATATAATTCCAGTTGAACCTGTATTTTTTATATTGTGCGTTTTCTGGAAAATGAAAATTAATATTGATAGTTGGATCTGGTTTAAATGCTTTGTTGTTTGTTTGTGGTTTATAAATGAGTGTGTATAATTTTGTTGTTTGGTTTTTTGTTAATGACCAGTTTTTGTTTCCATTGCAATTTTTATATATAAAATATTTTAATTTGTCGTGGTTTATGAAGTTGATTGTGTGCTGACAATTGAAAAACAAATGACCATAGGGATCATTATTCATTTCATTGTTGCAAATGGGGCAAACTTTGTTGTGTAGATGATTAATCGGAAGACATCTAGCATGGAATCTTTGCATTGTATCACGGCCTTTTGGATCTTTTAATTTTTGAATTTTGACAAAAAGTTGGTCGTATGTGTATTTCCATAATAGTTGTATTGATTGTTGGTGCGAAGTAAGAAGTAGATCTGAATATTTCTTGCCAATATAGTCTTTTGATTTGCATTGGTGATTGTTGAGTATTGTCGAGTAGATTTCTTTGAGTGTTGGTGGTAGTGAAATATTATTTGTGTTTAATGTTTGAGAGGTTTGGTTTTTTGTTAATATTGGTTGTAGGGTTTGAACTTTATCTTTTAGATGTCCAATTTGAGTTGCATAGTTTTCCCATTCTTTTTTGATTTTTATAAGGTATGGAGAAGAGATTGATTTGTTGATGATTTGATCCATCCAACTTATCATGTATATTGAATTGTTTGCAGATTTATGCTTTTGTAAAAATCTGTTGTATATCCAAATCTTTTGAGCAACTTGTCGTAATTGTATATTCCACATACCCCAACCACCTTCTTTTAATGGTGTTTCAACAAATTGAAACAAATTGAAACAAGTTTTTTTAATGTTTAAAAAAGGAATCTCTAAAAATAACCTATATTTAAAAATAATAAAATTTTTTAAAATTCCAACTTTTTAAAAATGGTTTTTTTATTTTTTAATTGAAAAAAAAAAAAAAATTAAACCCAATTAAACAAAATTTTTTTTCTAATTAATCAAACATGATATTATTTTCTCCAAATTTAAAATATTTTTAAATTATTCCACATCATAAAATGTATACATATGTGTATTTTATTGTGAAAAATCCCCTTGTTAATGAAGGGAAATTTTTTTTGAAATTTCACTACAAAAAGATTTGGTATGAAAATTTGAAAAAGACAAAAAAAAAAAAAAAATTAAAATTAAAAAAAATATCTTCACGTGGGAATTTATTTTCAGAAAAACCTTTTTTTTTTTTCATTTTTTATTTTTTTTTATTTTTTAAATTCTTAATAATAAATAAAATGACAGTAAAATAAACATAAAAACAAAAACCAAATTTACAGACTTTATTTTTAAAATCCCCAACATGATACCGATTATCTCCAAATTTAAAATGTTCCACACTATATAAAAAAAAGTGGTACTTGATAATTTTAATTAATATTCATTTTTTTTTATTGGTTCACCTATTTTTAACTGCTTCTTACTATAAAAAATAATAGTAAAAAAAAAAGTAAATAATGCAAGTTTCTAAAAAAAAAAAAAAATATAAATTAAAAAAAAAAAAAACAAAATTTAATTTTAAAATTAATTTAGAATTATTTCTGGTAATAACTAATAGAGATATTCCTCAACTAAAATAACTAAGCACCAATGAATAATTTAGAAATTATAAATTTAATAGATAAAGGTGTTGCAATTGTTGGGGTGGGGTTTAGAATTCCTTCTGGTAATAATGAAAATTCAATTTGTTCACCAGATGATTTATTTAATAATTTAAAGAATGGTTTTGATGGTGTTAGTAGTACATCAGAAAGATGGAGTGACAATTTTCATAAATTAGGTGAAATTAGTAGTCCAAATGCAGGTTTATTACCATTTAATGAATGCAAATCATTCGATCCATTATTTTTTGGTATTAATCCATCC
This sequence comes from Dictyostelium discoideum AX4, assembly GCF_000004695.1. Lineage (NCBI taxonomy): Eukaryota > Evosea > Eumycetozoa > Dictyosteliales > Dictyosteliaceae > Dictyostelium > Dictyostelium discoideum. The sequence continues at coordinate 4,539,925 of NC_007091.3, forward strand.
GATGCTCATCAGATTGATCCTCAACAAAGATTATTATTAAAATGTACATGGGAAGCATTAGAAGATGCATCTATCGATCCAATTTCAATTCGTGGTACAAATACTTCAGTTTTCATTGGTTCTTCAAATATTGATTATCAACATATAAATAAACACCAAGACTCAGTTTTAAAAAATGTAATAGCACAATCTGCCTATGCTGTTTCAAATAGAATTTCATACTGTTTCGATTTTAATGGTCCATCATTATCAATCGATACTGCATGTTCATCATCATTAAATGCAGTTTCTCAAGGTTATCATTCAATATTAAATGGTACTTCCAATATGTCAATTGTTGGTGGTGTAAATTTAATATTAGGTAAGAATTACATTTAAATATATTATATATAAAATACACTCATTAATTAATTTTTTATTTAAATATTTTACTAGATGTTGGAATGATAAAAGCATATTCGTATTTAAGCATGTTAAGTAAAACACATGGTAAATGTAAAGCATTTGATGAAAGTGGCGATGGTTTTACACGTGGTGAATGTGCTACTATTGTAGTTTTAAAAAATTTACAAGATGCAGTTAAAGATGGTAATAGAATTTATTGTGTAATTAATGGCTCAAGTTCAAACGTTGATGGCGGCGGTCATATGGATAAAGTTAACCTTTATTCACCATCAAAGCAATCACAATTTAATAATATTAATTCAGCATTTAAATCAACCAATGGTAAACTTTCAATTAATGATATTCAATATATCGAAGCACATGGTACTGGTACTAAAACAGGCGATCCAATTGAAACTGAAGCAATTTCAATGGCTTTTAAAAATAGAGATAAATCAACACCAATTCTAATTGGTTCAATTAAAAGTAATATTGGTCATTGTGAAGCTGGTTCAGGTGTTGCATCATTAATCAAATGTTGTTTAATGTTTAAATATCAATGCTTTTTACCAAATATTCATTTCAAAAATCCAAATCCATTAATTAAATTCAATGAATGGAATTTAAAAGTTGTAACATCACCAATTCCATTCAACAAAAGAATTAATGAAAAACCAGTTTCAATGATGATTAATAACTTTGGTGTAACAGGTTCAAATTGTTGTTTACTTATTTCAGAATTTAAAAAACAAGATTATGAATCATATGAAAACAACAACAACAACAAAAGTAATCATAAAAATATATTAATACCATTCTCAGCAAATTCATCAAATTCATTAAATCAATACCAATCAAAATTTAAAAATATAATTAATAATCAATTCAATTTTATTGATTTTACCGCAAATCAAATTTATTCAAAATCAAATTATCTTTATCAAAGATCAGTTGTAATTGCAAGTAATTCAAATGAACTTTTTGAAAAAATTTTAAATAAAAAACAAATTCAAACTAAAAATTCAATCATTTCGAATATGTCATTCAAAGGAAAGAACCCAATTACAATTTTTGTTTTTTCAGGTCAAGGATCACAATATCCTAAAATGGCTTTAGAATTATATAATAATGATGAAATTTTTAAGAAGTCAATTGATTTAATCGATTCAAAATTATCAAAGTACTATGGTTATTCAGTATGGGGGAAGTTAACAACGATCAAAGATGATGACTTGACCTCAATACATGATCCAATTTTCGCACAACCAGCACTGTGTATGCTTTCAGTATCACTATTTGAAATATATTGCCATTGGGGAGTAAATCCATCATTTATTCTTGGTCATAGTCTTGGTGAAATTTCAGCAGCATATTGTTCTGGAATGATCGATTTAGATACATTCTGTTATACAGTTTATTACAGATCAATCGCCCAATCTAAAACAAATGGTTGTGGTAGAATGTTATCAATTAATATCAGTGATGAAGAATTTAAATCAATGTATTCTCAAAAGTATCCACAAATTGAAATTGCGTGTTATAATTCACCTCAATCAATTGTTGTGGCAGGTAATGAATCAATATTAAATGAAATTTCGAAAGAATTAAAAGAAAAAGAAATTTTCACTGCAATGTTAGGTTCATTATCATCATTCCATACAAGTAGTCAGCAATGTACAAAAGATAGTATATTACAACTAAACATTGAAAGTAATCAACCAAAAGTACCAATATTTTCAACAGTTACAACAAATTTATTTAATGAATCAAATCGATTTAATTCACAATATGTTTATGATAATATTATCAAACCAGTTAAATTCACACAAACAATTTCAAATATTTATAAACATATCGAATCAAATCAATTAAATAATGATATTGTATTCATTGAAATTGCACCACATCCAACAATATCATTTTATATTAAGCAAATGGTACCATCAAGTTTAAATGAATCAGTTTCAGTTTATTCAGCACTTCACAAGAAAAAGAATGATGTCGAAGAGTTTCAACAAACCATTTCAAATTTATATTGTCAAAATGGATATAGTATTAATTTTAAATGTCAATTGGAAAATAAAAAATCAAATCAATCAATAAATTTACCACTTTACCAATGGGATGATGAATTATACTTCGCTCAAACTCAAACACTTGAACAATATACAAAAGAAGGACCACCAATCGATCATCTTGGTCTATCAAACTCTTATTATTCACCATTTAAAAATTCATATAGAACATTTATTGATATAAATAATAAACCATTCCAATATCTTAAAGGTCATATGGTTAAAGGTAAATACTACTTCCCAGGTTGTGGTTATATCGATATTATTATTCAACTTTATAAAAATCAAGATATTTTTATTAGTTTTATTGAATTTAAAACACCATTAATTTTAATTGAAGGTATCAATCAATATTTACAAACAAACATTCAACAAACTGGTAAAAGTGAATATCGTGCACAATTTCATTTCAAAGATCAAAAATCAAATGAATGGATTCAATCATCAAATGCAAATTTCCAATTATTAGATCATGGTAATGATATACCATCAAATTATAATATTGAAGAAATTATTAAAAACAAATGTAATTTGAGCAAATTAACAAAGAATGAACTTTATACACAAATAAAATCAAAAACTGGTTTGAATTATACTGGTGTTTTTCAAGGTGCTACTGAATGTTATTTAGGTAATGATTGTTCATTATCAGTTTTATCTTTAAAATCTCAAACAAATTCATTTTTAAATATACCAATTTTAGATACATGTTTACATGGAATGTTAGTATTAATAAATGATCAAAGTCAAATTGTATTTGATAAAGCCATTGGATTTAAATATTATTCATCAAACATACCATCGGATCTTAAAGAATATAAAGATAGTATTTATGTTTATTCCAATTTAAAACCAAAAAATGCTGATTCATACCATGGATCTATTATAGTAATGTTATCAGATGGTTCAGTTTTATATGAAATTCAAGAAGTTATTTTTAAATCATTAATTCCAATCAAACATTCACTTAAAATTGAGTATCCAAATGATGAATTATACAAAGTTCATTTACAATCAAAAGATTCTCAAATTCCAACGCCATCATCATTCAAATCAATTATTTATGAAAATGATTTCTTCCATTCTGCACTTAATATTCCAGAAGATTTATTCAAATATATTTCAACATTATTTTATAAAGATATTATAAAAAGATGTCCAGAAATTAATATCAATAAAATTAATTCTCATAGTGTTAATGAAATTATTTCAAGTTTCAGTAAAATTTCAAAAAATCAAAGATTATTTAGATTTGTATTTGAAACAATAAAAGAGAATGGTATTCTTAATAGTTTGGAAGAAAATGATGATGCTTATTTCGAATTTAATGAATTAGTTATTAAATCATCAAAAATTATTTCAAAATTATTATTCCCACTAGAAAGTGATAATGATAATGAAGATTTACCTCAATCATTATTTCAAAATGGTTTAATGGATAAAATTTATAAATGCAGTTATTTAAGAAAGAAGTATCAAATGATTTCACATGTCATTATACATTCAATTAAAGAGATTATTAATAATAATATTATAATTAGAATTTTAGAATTTGGAGGAGGCACTGCGTCATTATCAGTTGAAGTTATTGGAGAAATCGTTGCATTACTTCAAGAGAATCCAAATTATCAAGTTGAAATCGAATATACATGGAGTGATATTTCACCTGCATTCATAGCAGATGCAAAGAATAAAATCAATAAAATCATTAATGATGCTGCTATAACAAATGGATTAAATGTTATTTATCGTTCATTAACAATCGATGAATCATTGCTTGAAAATCAAGCAATTAAACCATCATATTATGATTTCGTTATAATGTCAAATGTTCTTCATGTTGTTAAAAATATTAAACAAGCTGTAGAACAAATGTATCAATTGTTAACACCGAATGGTCAATTGCTATTTATAGAACCACCTTATAAATCAGTTCTAATCGATTCAATCATTGGTTCATTTGAACAATGGTGGTCATTCACTGATACTGATATTAGAAAAGATAGATGTGGTATGTCTCAACAAAGTTGGTATCAATTATTAAAGACATGTAATTTTAAAGACATTTTAATGTCAAAAGAATGCATCTTTGTTGGGTCAGTAATACATGCACAAAAACCACCAATTTCTTTATTGAATTCTCAACCAAAACATGATAATATAATTATATATGGTGGTGGTGGTAATTTAAGTTTTGTAGAAAACATCAAATTAGATTCAAATTCAAAAAGTTTAATTCAAATTGAAACTATTCAAGAATTTAATCAATTATTAAGTCAATCAACAATTACAAATGATTCAATAATTTATTTCATAAAAACATTAGAAACATTATCATTGGATAATTATAAACAAATAACTCTTGAATATATTGAAATCAATCAAAGACTATTACAAATCAATAGTTTATGTAAACATGTATTAATTGTTAGTGATTCAAGAAAAACTAACTATTTAGCATCATCAGTTGTTGGTGCTGCAAGATACTTTGATGAATTCCAACAATTGAAATTACACACATTAGATTTTGATTATGATTCAACTCAAAATTATATAAATTCAAAAAATAACAAAATGGTTCAATTCATTAATATCTTGGTGGACTCCAAAACAAATGTTCATAAAGAAATGATTATAATTAATAACAAAGTATATTATGAAATAGTTCAAAAAGAGAAAAATCTAAAACTAAAATACAATTCAGAATCTTTTGAAAATCAAAATAATTTAATGTGTTCATTATCACCAAATTTAGAATATCAATTACAATCAAAACAAATTAAATTAAGAGATAATCAAGTTGAAGTTAAAACAATTGCAACTGGTATCAATTATAAAGATTATTTAAATTTTAGCGGTTCAAATAATAATAATGGTGATGACAATACAGGTTTACCACAATTTGGATATGAATTTTCAGGTATTATAACAAGAGTTGGTAATAATGTAAAAGATTATAAAGTTGGTGATAATGTATTTGGTTTATCAAATTCTTGTACATCATCCCACATTGTTACAAATTTTAAAAATATTCAATTAAAACCTTCAAACATAAGTCATAACGAAGCATCATCAATTCCAATTGATTATTTAACATCATTTATGAGTTTATTTAATGTTGGTAGTTTAAATATTGAAGATAATGAATCAATTCTAATTCATTTAGGTAGTGATAGTTTTGGATTATCAACATTTGAAATATTAAAATGGAAAGGTTTTAAATCAAATTTATTCGTTACAGTTGATTTGGACGAAACTAAACAATATCTTCTAGATAGATATGGTGATTTTATTACTGGAATTTATTCAAACACAGATAAAAGTTATGTTACAGAAATAAAAAACGAATTAATTAAATTAGGTTCAAAAAAGAAAGGAGTAGATTTAATATTAAATACATTACCAAGTGATTTTATGGATTCAAATTTCGAGTTATTAACAAAGAGTGGTAGAATAATTGATTTAACTTCAAATCATTTAAATCAAAGTGAATTTTTAAAAAATATCAATTTTAAATATAACCATGGTTACCACAACTTTCAGTTATCATTAATTCAAAAAAATAAAATACAAAAATGTTTATATGAAATTTCACATGCTATTGAAAATGGAGAATTAAAAACTATTCCAATTAAAGAATTTACAAATTTAAATATTAAAGATGCCATCAAATACATTACCAACGGTAACATTGAAAAAATTACAGTTAGTCATGATCATGAAATTTATAGTGATATTATTTATAGATCTTTAGATGAAAAAGAGTTTTCAATATTAAAATCAAATTATCAAATTAATTCAAATAATTTAGGTAAAAACATATTAATTACAGGTCAATCAGGTATTATTTTAGAAATATTAAAATGGATCATTAAATATTCAAATATTAACACAATTGAAAATGTTATTATTCTTTCAAGATCATCATTAAAATGGGAATTAGAATTATTAATTAATCAAACTAAACTATCAAATAATAATATTAAATTTCATTTCAAGAGTGTTGATGTCGGTGATAGTGAACAAGTTGATAATGCAATCAATGAAATATTAAATGAAAATCAACAAATTACAAATATTGATTCAATATACCATTTTGCATTTCAACAAATTACATGTAAAGTTCAAGAAATCAATATGAAACATTTAGATATTTCACATGGAGCAAAATCAATGGGTGCAGTTAATTTACATAATCAATCAATTAAACGTAATTGGAAATTAATTAATTTTGTTATGGCTTCTTCTGCACTTTCATTAATAGGTTCAACAGATCAATGTACATATGCCTGTGCAAACCTATTATTAGATTCATTTTCAAAATACAGAGAATCACTTGGATTACCATCTGCTTGTATTAACCTTGGGTCAATTGAATCAACTGGTTTCGTTTCAAAGAATGAATCAATTTCAGAATTTACAGATGGCATTGGTTACGTTCCAACACCTATCAATCTAGTTTTAGGTCTTTTAGATTTACAAATTCAAAATGCAGGTAAATTTACGAATTCAATGCTTTCAAATTTAATATCATCAAAATTTAAAAATATTCAACAAACATCATTATTTCTAAAATTTGATTACTTGATGAATTTAAATGACAACAGTGAACAAACTAAAAAAGAGAATATTGGAAATAAAAACATTGATGAATTATTCATTGAGAAAGTTTCAGAATTATTTTCAACGGATCAATCAAGAATAAATAAAAATCTTAGATTAATTGATTATGGCGCAGATTCATTAATAATAGTTCAATTAAAGAATTGGATAGATAAAGAAATTGGTATAAATTTAATAACAATTAAACAACTTCAAAACAATACAATTAATATTTCAATCAAAATGATATTAAATTCATTAATGAAAAATAATCAAATATAGATGACAATAATAATACATACAATAGATATTAACCCAATGAAAATCAAAACATTACTAGAATTATCAACAGATAATGGGTGATCTTGAAATTTTTTATTTAAATAAGATTCAAATTTTACTTTGCGTTTTTTTTATTTAATATTTTTAGATTTGGGTAGTTTTGGACATTATAAAATAAAAAATCTAAATCTAAATAAAATAAAAAATACAAATCTAAATTATTCTTTTTTATAAAAAAAAAAAAAAAAAAAAAAGTCAAATCAACATAAAAACATCTTCAGACATTATTTTTAAAATTGAATTTATAAAAAAAATTTTATTTATAAAAATAAAATTTTTTCTCAATTAATATAGATATTTCAAAACTAAATTATGAATAATTTTAAAAAATATAAATTTAATAGATAAAGGTGTTGCAATTGTTGGGGTGGGGTTCAGAATTCCTTCTGGTAATTATGAAAATTCAATTAGTTCACCAGATTATTAAATTTAATAATTTAAAGAATGGTTTTGATGGTGTTAGTAGTACATCAGAAAGATGGAGTGACAATTTTCATAAATTAGGTGAAATTAGTAGTCCAAATGCAGGTTTATTACCATTTAATGAATGCAAATCATTCGATCCATTATTTTTTGGTATTAATCCATCCGATGCTCATCAGATTGATCCTCAACAAAGATTATTATTAAAATGTACATGGGAAGTATTAGAAGATGCATCTATTGATCCAATTTCAATTCGTGGTACAAATACTTCAGTTTTCATTGGTTCTTCAACTATCGATTATCAACTGTTTCGATTTTAATGGTCCATCATTTTCAATGCATGTTCATCATCATTAAATGTTGTTTAATGTTTAAATATCAATGCTTTTTACCAAATATTCATTTCAAAAATCCAAATCCATTAATTAAATTCAATGAATGGAATTTAAAAGTTGTAACATCACCAATTCCATTCAACAAAAGAAATAATGAATTACCAGTTTCAATGATGATTAATAACTTTGGTTTAACAGGTTCAAATTGTTGTTTACTTTTAACAGAATATAAAAAACAAGATTATGAATCATATGAAACTATCTACAAAAATGATAATAGTAAAAATATATTAATACCATTTTCAGCAAATTCAACAAATTCATTAAATCAATACCAATCAAAATTTAAAAATATAAATAATAATCAATTCAATTTTATTGATTTTACCGCAAATCAAATTTATTCAAAATCAAATTATCTTTATCAAAGATCGGTTGTAATCGCAAGTAATTCAAATGAACTTTTTGAAAAAATTTTAAATAAAAAACAAATTCGAAATAAAAATTCAATCATCTCAAATATGTCATTCAAAGGAAAGAATCCAATTACAATTTTTGTTTTTTCAGGTCAAGGATCACAATATCCTAAAATGGCTTTAGAATTATATAATAATGAAGTAATCTTTAAAAAATCAATTGATTTAATCGATTCAAAATTATCAAAGTACTATGGTTATTCAGTATGGGAGAAGGTAAAAAAAATCAAAGATTATGATACTACTTCCATTCATGATCCAACTATTGTACAACCAGCAGTGTGTATGTTTTCAGTATCATTATTTGAATTGTATTGCCATTGGGGAGTAAATCCATCATTTATTCTTGGTCATAGTATTGGTGAAATTTCAACATTATATTGTTCTGGAATAATCGATTTAGATACATTTTATCACAGATCAATAGCACAAACTAAAACACACTGTAATGGTGGGCATCCACTGATATTGATATTAGGAAAAATAGATGTAGTATGTCTCAACAAAGTTGGTATCAATTATTAAATAACAGTAATTATAAAGACATTGCAATGTGCATGCTAAAATTAAAAAGATTCCTTTATTGTATCCAAAAAATAAAAGTGAAAAAAAAAAAAAAAAGAATGGTTTAAAAAAAAAAAAAAAAGGGTTAAAAATATAATAAATTAATTTTTAATAAATGTTGAGAGAAAGTATTTAAATTTTTTTTTTATTTTATTTTTTATTTTTTTTTTTTTTCCTATTCTCTGGGATTATAATCTGAAAAAGGGTTTTTTTTTTTTAAACAAATATGGGCTTACTAATAATTTAAATTGGTAAAAAAAAACAGAAAGGATGATATATACAAAAAAAAAAATATTTTTTGTCCTTGAATATAATTTTTTCAAATATTATATCATTGTTGTTTTATAATTAATTTGAATTTGTATAATTTTATGAATTTTATCTGGTGTGAATCTGCAAAAAATTTTATATTTTTTTTTATTTTTTTATCTGGTGGAAATCTACAAAAAAAACAACAATAAATCTATAGATTTAAAAAATTAAAAAATCGTCATTATTTTTTTTTTTGGTATGGCTTTCTCTAAACGAATCCCCACGAAAAAAAATTATAAACTTCTAATTTTCTAAGGCCACAGTGCTGCACAAAATTACTTTTCACTTTATAGTGCTGAAATTTTTACATCCAACCCCCAAAATTTTCAAATTTTTTTTTTTTTTTTTTTTTTTTTTTTTTTTCATATGTACAAAAAAATAAATAAAAATAAATAATTTAACAACAAAATGAACACAAAAACAAAATACATTTCTTCAAGTATTATTTTTAAAATAAATCAAATGTGCTGTTAGTTAATCTCCTGAATAAAAATTTTTTATAAATTTTACCACATAAAGCCTTTAAAAAAAGTTTGTGTTTAATAATTTTAATTAATAAAATCATGTAAATAATGAAAGTTTTTTAAAAAAAATATAAATTTAAAACAACAATATTTAATTTTAATAAAAAATTTTCTTCACTAATTTTGATATTTCAAAACTACTAAATACCTATGGGTAATTTAAAAAATATAAATTTAAAAGAGAAAGGAGTTGCAATTGTTGGTATTGGATTTAGAATTCCTTCTGGTAATAATGAAAATTCAATTAGTTCACCAGATGATTTATTTAATAATTTAAAGAATGGTTTTGATGGTGTTAGTAGTACATCAGAAAGATGGAGTGACAATTTTCATAAATTAGGTGAAATTAGTAGTCCAAATGCAGGTTTATTACCATTTAAAGAATGGAAATCATTCGACCCATTATTTTTTGGTATTAATCCATCTGAAGCTCCATTAATCGATCCTCAACAAAGATTATTATTAAAATGTACATGGGAAGCATTAGAAGATGCATCTATTGATCCAATTTCAATTCGTGGTACAAATACTTCAGTTTTCATTGGTTCTTCAACTATTGATTATTTACATACAAATAAACATCAAGACTCAGTTTTAAAGAATGCAATAGCACAATCAACCAGTGCGATTTCAAATAGAATTTCATACTGTTTCGATTTTAATGGTCCATCACTATCAATTGATACTGCATGTTCATCATCATTAAATGCAGTTTCTCAAGGTTATCATTCAATATTAAATGGTACTTCCAATATGTCAATTGTTGGTGGTGTAAATTTAATATTAGGTAAGGATTATTATTTTTTTTTTAAAATTAAAAATACACTTATTAATTAAAATTTATTTTTATTAGATGTTGATATTATAAAAGCATATTCGATTTTAAGCATGTTAAGTAAAACACATGGTAAATGTAAAACATTTGATGAAAGTGGCGATGGTTTTACACGTGGTGAATGTGTCGGTGTTGTAGTTTTAAAGAATTTACAAGATGCAGTAAAAGATGGTAATAGAATTTATTGTGTAATTAATGGTTCAAGTTCAAATGTTGATGGTAATGGTAATATGGATAAAGTTAACTTTTATTCACCATCAAAACAATCACAATTTAATAATATTAATTCAGCATTTAAGTCAACAAATGACAAACTCTCGATTAATGATATTCAATATATCGAAGCACATGGTACCGGTACTAAAACAGGCGATCCAATTGAAACTGAAGCAATTTCAATGGCTTTTAAAAATAGAGATAAATCAACACCAATTCTAATTGGTTCAATTAAAAGTAATATTGGTCATTGTGAAGCTGGTTCAGGTGTTGCATCATTAATCAAATGTTGTTTAATGTTTAAATATCAATGCTTTTTACCAAATATTCATTTCAAAAATCCAAATCCATTAATTAAATTCAATGAATGGAATTTAAAAGTTGTAACCTCACCAATTCCATTCAACAAAAGAAATAATGAAAAACCAGTTTCAATGATGATTAATAACTTTGGTGTAACAGGTTCAAATTGTTGTTTACTTATTTCAGAATTTAAAAATAACAATAACTTTAAAGAGAATATTAATTTAGAATCTCAAAGTGTTAATGATAGAGTGTTAATACCATTCTCAGCAAATTCATCAAATTCATTAAATCAATACCAATCAAAATTTAAAAATATAATTAATAATCAATTCAATTTTATTGATTTTACCGCAAATCAAATTTATTCAAAATCAAATTTTCTTTATCAAAGATCAGTTGTAATTGCAAGTAATTCAAATGAACTTTTTGAAAATATCTCAAATAAAAAACAAATTCAAACTAAAAATTCAATCATCTCAAATATGTCATTCAAAGGAAAGAACCCAATTACAATTTTTGTTTTTTCAGGTCAAGGATCACAATATCCTAAAATGGCTTTAGAATTATATAATAATGAAGTAATCTTTAAAAAGTCAATTGATTTAATCGATTCAAAATTATCAAAGTACTATGGTTTTTCAGTATGGGAGAAGGTAAAAACAATCAAAGATGATGACTTAACCTCAATACATGATCCAATTTTTGCCCAACCAGCACTATGTATGATTTCAGTATCACTATTTGAATTATATTACCATTGGGGAGTAAATCCATCATTTATTCTTGGTCATAGTCTTGGTGAAATTTCAGCATCATATTGTTCTGGAATGATTGATTTAGATACATTCTGTTATACAGTTTATCAAAGATCAATAGCACAATCTAAAACAAATGGTTGTGGTAGAATGTTATCAATTAATATCAGTGATGAAGAATTTAAATCAATGTATTCTCAAAAGTATCCACAAATTGAAATCGCATGTTATAATTCACCTCAATCAATTGTTGTGGCAGGTAATGAATCAATATTAAATGAAATTTCAAAAGAATTAAAAGAAAAAGAAATTTTCACCACAATGTTAGGTTCATTATCATCATTCCATACAAGTAGCCAACAATGTACAAAAGATAGTATATTACAACTAAACATTGAAAGTAATCAACCAAAAGTACCAATATTTTCAACAGTTACAACAAATTTATTTAATGAATCAAATCGATTTAATTCACAATATGTTTATGATAATATTATCAAACCAGTTAAATTCACACAAACAATTTCAAATATTTATAAACATATCGAATCAAATCAATTAAATAATGAAATTGTATTCATTGAAATTGCACCACATCCAACATTATTATTTTATATTAAACAAATGGTACCATCAAGTTTAAATGAATCAGTTTCAGTTTATTCAGCACTTCATAAGAAAAAGAATGATGTCGAAGAGTTTCAACAAACCATTTCAAATTTATATTGTCAAAATGGATATAATATTAATTTTAAATGTCAATTTAATAATAAAAAATCAAATCAATCAATAAATTTACCACTTTACCAATGGGATGAAGAATTATATTTCACTCAAGCCCAAACTCTCGAACAACATAGAAAAGAAGGACCACCAATTGACCATCTTGGTACATCAAACTCTTATAATTCACCATTTAATAATTCATATAGAACATCAATCGATATAAAGAATAAACCATTTCTATATCTTAAAGGCCATATGGTTAAAGGTAAATACTACTTCCCAGGTTGTGGTTATATTGATAATATTATTCAACTTTATAAAAATCAAGATATTTTTATTAGTTTTATTGAATTTAAAACACCATTAATTTTAATTGAAGGTATCAATCAATATTTACAAACAAACATTCAACAAACTGGTAAAAGTGAATATCGTGCACAATTTCATTTCAAAGATCAAAAATCAAATGAATGGATTCAATCATCAAATGCAAATTTCCAATTATTAGATCATGGTAATGATATACCACCAAAGTATAATATTAAAGAAATTATTGAAAACAAATGTAATTTAAGCAAATTAACAAAGAATGAACTTTATACACATATAAAATCAAAAACTGGTTTAAATTATACTGGAGTTTTTCAAGGTGTTACTGAATGTTATATAGGTGGTGATTGTACATTATCAGTTGTATCTTTAGAATCTCAAACAAACTCATTTTTAAATATACCAATATTAGATACTTGTTTACATGGAATGATAGGATTGTCAAATGATCAATGTCAAATTGTATTTGATAAAGCTATTGGATTTAAATATTATTCATCAAACATACCAGCAAATTTAAAAGATTATAAAGATAGTGTTTATGTTTATTCCCATTTAAAATCAAAAAGTGTTGATTCATTCTTTGGATCTATAATAGTAATGTTATCAGATGGTTCAGTTTTATATGAAATTGAAGAAGTTGTTTGTAAATCATTAATTCCAATCAAAGATTCACTTAAAATTGAGTATCCTAATGATGAATTATACAAAGTTCATTTACAATCAAAAGATTCTCCAATTCCAACACCATCATCATTCAAATCAATTATTTATGAAAATGATTTCTTCCATTCTGCACTTAATATTCCAGAAGATTTATTCAAATATATTTCAACATTATTTTATAAAGATATTATAAAAAGATGTCCAGAAATTAATATCAATAAAATTAATTCTCATAGTGTTAATGAAATTATTTCAAGTTTCAGTAAAATTTCAAAACACGAAAGATTATTTAGATTTGTATTTGAAACAATAAAAGAGAATGGTATTCTTAATAGTTTGGAAGAAAATGATGATGCTTATTTCGAATTTAATGAAGTAATTATCAAATCGTCAAGAATTATTTCAAAATTATTATTCCCACTAGAAAGTGATAATGATAATGAAGATTTACCTCAATCATTATTTCAAAATGGTTTAATGGATAAAATTTATAAATGCAGATATTTAAGAAAGAAGAATCAAATGATTTCACATGTTATTAAACATTCAATTAAAGAGATTATTAATAATAATATTATAATTAGAATTTTAGAATTTGGAGGAGGTACTGCATCATTATCAGTTGAAGTTATTGAAGAAATAATTGCATTACTTCAAGAGAATCCAAATTATCAAGTTGAAATCGAATATACATGGAGTGATATTTCACCTGCATTCATAGCAGATGCAAAGAATAAAATCAATAAAATCATTAATGATGCTGCTATAACAAATGGATTTAATGTTATTTATCGTCCATTAAAAATTGATGAATCATTGATAGAAACTCAATCAATTAATCCATCATATTATGATTTCGTTATAATGTCAAATGTTCTTCATGTTGTTAAAAATATTAAACAAGCTGTAGAACAAATGTATCAATTGTTGACTCCAAATGGTCAATTACTATTTTTAGAGCCACCTTATAAATCAGTTCTAAATGATTCAATAGTTGGTTCATTTGAACAATGGTGGTCATTCACTGATACTGATATTAGAAAAGATAGATGTAGTATGTCTCAACAAAGTTGGTGTCAATTATTAAAGACATGTAATTTTAAAGACATTGCAATGTCTAAAGAATGCATCTTTGTTGGTATTGTAATACATGCACAAAAACCACCAATTTCTTTATTGAATTCTCAACCAAAACGTGATAATATAATTATATATGGTGGTGGTAATCCAATTTTTGTAGAAAACATCAAATTATATTCAAATTCAAAAAGTTTAATTCAAATTGAAACTATTCAAGAATTTAATCAATTATTAAGTCAATCAACAATAACAAACGATTCAATCATTTATTTCATAAAAACATTAGAAACATTATCATTGGATAATTTTAAACAAATAACTCTTGAATATATTGAAATCAATCGAAAATTATTACAAATCAATAGTTTATGTAAACATGTATTAATTGTTAGTGATTCAAGAAAAACTAACTATTTAGCATCATCAGTTGTTGGTGCAGCAAGATACTTTGATGAATTCCAACAATTGAAACTAAATACTTTAGATTTTGATTATGATTCAACTCAAAATTATATAAATTCAAATAATAAAGATATGGTTCAATTCATTAATATCTTGACAGATTCCAAAACAAATGTTCATAAAGAAATGATTATAATTAATAATAAAGTATATTATGAAATAGTTCAAAAAGAGAAAAATCTAAAATTAAAATACAATTCAGAATCTTTTGAAAATCAAAATAATTTAATGTGTTCATTATCACCAAATTTAGAATATCAATTACAATCAAAACAAATTAAATTAAGAGATAATCAAGTTGAAGTTAAAACAATTGCAACTGGTATCAATTATAAAGATTATTTAAATTTTAGTGGTTCAAATAGCAACGGTGATGACAATACAGGTTTACCACAATTTGGATATGAATTTTCAGGTATTATAACAAGAGTTGGTAATAATGTAAAAGATTATAAAGTTGGTGATAATGTATTTGGTTTATCAAATTCTTGTACATCATCTCACATTGTTACAAATTATAAAAAAATTCAAATAAAACCTTCAAACCTAAGTCATAACGAAGCATCATCAATTCCAATTGATTATTTAACATCATTTATGAGTTTATTTAATATTGGTAGTTTAAATATTGAAGATAATGAATCAATTTTAATTCATTTAGGTAGTGATGGTTTTGGATTATCAACATTTGAAATATTAAAATGGAAAGGTTTTAATTCAAATTTATTCGTTACAGTAAATTCATATGAAACTAAACGATATCTTCAAGATAATTACGGTGATTTTATTACTGGAATTTATTCAAACACAGATAAAAGTTATGTTACAGAAATAAATAAAAAATTAATTAAATTAGGTTCAAAAAAGAAAGGAGTAGATTTAATATTAAATACATTACCAAGTGATTTTATGGATTCAAATTTCAAGCTATTAGCAAAGTATGGTAGAATAATTGATTTAACGTCAAATCATTTAAATCAAAGTGAATTTTTAAAAAATATCAATTTTAAATATAATCATGGTTACCATAACTTTGAGTTATCATTAATTCAAAAAAATAAAATTCACAAATGTTTATATGAAATTTCAAATGCTTTTGAAAATGGAGAATTAAAAACCATTCCAATTAAAGAATTTACAAATTTAAATATTAAAGATGCCATCAAATACATTACCAACAATAAAATTGAAAAAATTACAGTTAGTCATGATCATGAAATTTATAGTGATATTATTTATAGATCTTTAGATGAAAAAGAGTTTTCAATATTAAAATCAAATTATCAAATTAATTCAAATAATTTAGGTAAAAACATATTAGTCACAGGTCAATCAGGTATTATTTTAGAAATATTAAAATGGATCATTAAATATTCAAATATTAATACAATTGAAAATGTTATTATTCTTTCAAGATCATCATTAAAATGGGAATTAGAATTATTAATTAACGAAACTAAACTATCAAATAATAATATTAAATTTCATTTCAAGAGTGTTGATATCGGTGATAGTGAACAAGTTGATAATGCAATCAATGAAATATTAAATGAAAACCAACAAATTACAAATATTGATTCAATATACCATTTTGCATTTCAACAAATTACATGTAAAGTTCAAGAAATCAATATGAAACATTTAGATATTTCACATGGAGCAAAATCAATGGGAGCAATTAATTTACATAATCAATCAATTAAACGTAATTGGAAATTAATTAATTTTGTTATGGCTTCATCTGCAATTTCATTAATAGGTTCAACTGATTTATGTACATATGTTTGTGCAAATGCATTATTAGATTCATTTTCAAAATACAGAGAATCACTTGGATTACCATCAACTTGCATTTGCCTTGGTGCAATTGAATCAACTGGTTTCGTTTCAAAGAATGAATCAGTTTCAGTATTTTTAGACGGTGGTGGTTTCCATCCAACACCAATCAATCAAGTTTTAGGCCTTTTAGATTTACAAATTCAAAATGCTGGTAAATTCACAAATTCAATGCTTTCAAATTTCAAACCCTCAAAATTTAAAAATAATCAACAAACATCATTATTTTTAAAATTTGATTACTTGATGAATTTAAAAAACAATAGCGAAGAAACCAAAATAGAGAATACTGGAAATAAGAACATTGATGAATTATTCATTGAGAAAGTTTCAGAATTATTTTCAATGGATGAATCAAAGATAAATAAAAATCTTAGATTAATCGATTATGGTGCAGATTCACTAATAATAGTTCAATTAAAAAATTGGATAGATAAAGAAATTGGTATAAATTTAATAACAATTCAACAACTTCAAAACAATACAATTAGCACTTCAATGAAAATGATATTAAATTCATTAATGAAAAATAATCAAAATATAGATGACAATAATAAAGACCTACCTTCAAATAGAATCGATTATTGGAAGAATGAAATGAAATTTGAAGAGTCTATTAAACCAATATCAAATGAAATACAATCAAGGAATAATTCAGAAAAAATTATTTTATTAACCGGTACAACTGGTTTTTTAGGTGGTTTCTTATTATTCAATATGGTAAGATTAGATTCATGTAAATTAATTTATTGTTTAATTAGAAATAAAAGTAAATCAAATAATCCATTAGATGAAATTATAAATAATTTAAAATATCATCAACTTTATGAAAAATTAAATCAATCACAAATTTCAAAGATTATACCAATTATTGGTGATTTATCAATGAATAAACTTGGTCTTTCAAATGATGATTATGAAACAATTTCAAAAAATGTAAATTTAATAATCAATCCAGGTGCAGATATTAATCAAAAATCAAGTTACCAAGATTGTAAATTAGTAAATGTAAATGGAGTAAAAGAAATTATTAAATTATCATTATCATCATTAAAACAAAGGATACCAATTGTAAACTTTTCATCATTTTCAGTATTTTTCAATCAATCACTTGATAAGAATTTTGATGAATCAGTTTTACCATCAATTGATAATATTGATAATTTACCAACAGAATATATGAAGAGTAAAGTTGTTGGTGAATATATTTTATTGGAAGCTTCTAAAAAATATAATATACCATCAATTTTAATTAGACCACCAAGTATATTTTTAAATCCAGAAACAGGTATTGGTCATATTAGTGACTTCTCTTTATTATCAATCCAATCATGTTATGAATTAGGTTATTATCCAAATCAATTTGAAAATGATTTTATTTTAATTAATACAATTACATGGTTATCAAATAATATTACAAATATTATAATGAATGATAATTGTTGGACAGATTCAAAAATGAATATTTATAATGTACATGGTAAACAAATTCAATCAAGTTTAATAATTAAACCACTTGAAAAACATTTCAATTGTAAACATATCAATACTAATGATTGGATTGATATGGTAAATAATTCAAATAAAAAATCATGTATTAAATTAAAATCATTCCATTCTTTGGATATAATTTTAAAAAGTGAAAACAATAGATATAAACCCAATGAAAATCAAAGCATATCATTATCAACCAAATCATTACTAGAATCAATGGGCTCATACAACACTGATCTTGAAATCACTGATAAAATGATTATTTCTCATATTAATCAAATTTTTAATTTAAATGAAACAATTTAATTAAAAAATAAAATTTTAAAATTTTAATAAATATAAATATAATTTTTAATTTATTTATTTTTTTTTATTATTACTATTATTATTATTATTATTATTATTATTTTTTAATTAATTAATTTTAACCTCTTGAAATATCTCTACCGAAAACACTACTCTTTAACCAATCGAAAGAGACTAAAGCACGATTTCTAACACTTAAAAGTTTAGTGAAATATACACTTCTCCAGAGGTAATAAGTGATATAACCTTCAGAGACAGTTGTTGAATGATCACCTTTGAATTCAGCTACAGCTTGATGATCACCAACATAAGCTAAAGTACCCATATGTTTATATTTAAATAATGGTTTCTCTTTGACGGCTTCCTCAAAGCTTTTATTTGAACCAGTGATTGAATTGAAAAGGTTTAATTTCTCTTGTTGTTTTTCTTTTTCCTCTTTATGTGCATCTGGATTCTCTCTCTTTTTAATGAGATCATTATTCATTTCCTCTGCCAATTGATTGAATAATCTGCCTAAATAACGACCTTGTTGAGAAGCAACTTGAGCAGTTTGAGCCAATGGTTTTGATGGATTAATTGAAGCATCACCAATTGACCAAATTCCATCAGTACCAGCCACTCTGAAATAATCATCAACAACCAAACCTCTTCTATTGTTTTGAATATTTGGTCCGATCGATTGCATAATTTGAGTGGTAATCTTTCTTGGTGTATTACCGGTTGCCCATACTAATAAACCGTATGGATGAATTGATTCCTCTTTGGTTGTAGTATTCTTTACTGTAATCTCTTTCTCTCTAACTCCAACAACTGCTGTCTTTGTCCAAATCTTTGTATTGTTTGAACTTTGAAGACGTTTTTCAACATGATCAATAATCTTCTTATCAAAAATTGTTAAAATATGTGGAAGTGCTTCAACTAATGTAACATTAATTCTCTTTGCTAATGGATATGTTTTTAATAAATCTGATTGAAGGAAATCATTTAATTCTGCTGTAAATTCAACACCAGATGGACCTAAAATAAAAATAAAAAAATAAAAAATAAAAAATAAAAAAATTTGAAAATTAAAAATGATTAGGACAGCGAGGTTTTTTTTTTTTTTTTTTTTTTTTTTTTTTGGGAAAAATATATAAATAAACTTACCACCACCAACTACAACGAAATTTAATAAACGATCAATTTCTTTTTCAGGTTGACCAGGATAAGAAGCAGTTTCAAGACAATCAATAATTTTATCTCTAATGTTACGAGTATCATTAATTTCTTTTAAGAAACAAGCATTCTCTTTTACACCTGGAATACCAAAGGTTTGATTATCGGCACCGACACCAACGATCAAATGATCATACTCTAATTCGAATTCTGAAACTTCACCTTTTACAGCACTATTATCATAACATTTAACCTTTTTAGAAACTGGATCAACTGATAAACATTCTGCTTCATAAAAAGTTGCATCCTCTGCATCTGCTCTCTTACAATACTTTCTAATTGGTTCCATAATTGATCTAACTTCAACTGTACCTGTTGTACCACCAACTAATAATGGTGTAAATAAAAAGTAATTTCTTTTTTTTTTTTTTTAAATTTAAAATAAATTAGTAAATAAGATTAAAATAAAAATAAAATTAAATAATTTAATTACCTTGGTGAAATGATTGTAACATCAAATAAATCAGTATGTAATTTTCTTAAGAAACATAATGAACCCCAACCAGTACCAAGAATGACAACTTTTGGTCTTTTCTTTCTTTCACTTTCTGGTAATCTAGTTCTAAATTTATCAGTGACTGAATCGAAATCATCATTAACCACCATATCAATTATCCAAAAACCACCTAAACCTGCTACTGCTAATCCACCCCAAAATGCAAATTTATTCATTTTCTTTTTTGGTTCTTGTTCTTTTTGTTGTTGTTGTTGTTGATTTTGTTCATTATTATTACTATTATCAGTTGATGTCGAAAATCTTTGTATAAATTGTGTTTGATTATTTTTACATGCGACAATACGATTTGTTGACACTGTTTTAATTAATTGATTTTTATTAACTTTTGAAAATGCTCTTGAAATCATTTTTTAATTTATTTATTTTATTAATTTATTTATTTTATTAATTTGGTTATTTTTTATTTATTTATTTATTTTTGGAAAAAAAAAAAAAAATTAAAAGGTTTTAATTTTTATAAATCTTTGAAAAAAAAAAAAAAAAAATTGAAAAATAAAAATAGAAAAATAAAAAAAAAGTTATTATTATAACTTTATAATTAGTTGTAGTTTGTGAAGTGAGAAAAAAAAATGAAGAAAAAAAAAAAAAAAAAAATTCAAAAAAAAAATAAAAAAAATATAATACCACAAAAAAAAAAAAAAAAACAGTAGGACCTGCATAGGTCGGGGCAAATTTTACGTATTTGCCACCATACTGTTAGATTTTTATTTTTTTTTTTTTATTTTTTTTTTTTTTTTTTCGGAAATGAAATGGCTTTCGTTTTTGATCACCTGGTATGAAAAAAATAAAAATTATGCACCCAACCCAAAAACAAAAAAAAAAAAAAAAAAAATTAAAAAAAATATTAAAAAAAAAATTTTTGAAATCAAATATGATATTTTCCCATATTAATTAATTTGGGAAATAATATTTTTTTTATTTATCAATTTTATTATATTTTTATTTTATTTTATTTTATATTTTATATTATATTATTTACAAAAATAGAATTTTTATTTTTTATTTTTTATTTTTTTTAATTCTGCAATTATTTTTTAATTAAAAAAAAATGAAAGGGTGATTACTATATAAATAAAAACAAAACAAAAAATAAAAGGGCTCTACTTTTTTTGTTAATTTAATTTAATTTTTTTATTTTATTTTTTTTTTTTTTTTTTTTTATGATTTTTTTTTTTTTTTTTTTTTTTTTTTTTTTTTGAAAACGAATTTTTTTTTTTTTATTTTAATTTTTATTTTTCTGAAATAATTGTAATAATAATATGTTAAAGTTTTGTAGTAAGACTAAAATACTATTTGGTAGTTTGAATGGTGGAATCATTTCAACATCCATTTTTAAAAGAGATTTTTCAAAAATTCCAATTAGAACTTCAATTTTTAATAATCAAACCAGCATTCCAAAAAGAATGATGATGATAAAAATTGAAGGTGAAGGAACTGTAAAAAAAGAATTAACAAATGAAGAGAAACAAAAGATTAAAGAGAAAAAGAAAAAAGAACAAATTGAAAGAAATGCAT
This sequence comes from Dictyostelium discoideum AX4, assembly GCF_000004695.1. NCBI lineage: Eukaryota > Evosea > Eumycetozoa > Dictyosteliales > Dictyosteliaceae > Dictyostelium > Dictyostelium discoideum. The sequence goes on from NC_007091.3 coordinate 4,562,224, forward strand.
TAAAAAAACAGAATCGTGCTGCAATGATTGAAAGATCAAAAGAACTTAAAAAGACTAAAAAGGAAAAAGATATCCACTCAAATGAAAAGAAATCTCAAAATCCCAAAAATAAAGATAAAGATGATGCCGATGATTACTATGATGAAGATGACGAAGATGATGAAGATGCACATGAAAAAAAAGGCGAAAGTGATGAAATTATAGATTTTGCTGAAGGTGATGGAGAAACATACTTTCCAAAAAAAGAAAAAGTTAAAGTTAAACCCAATAAAAAGAAACCAAACAATGATAAAGGTTTTTGTAGATGATTTTAATATTCCAATGTTAAAAAAAATTAAAAATTAAAAATTAAAAATTAAAAATTAAAAATTAAAAATTAAATAATAATAAAAAAAAAAAAGATATTATAATTTAAATTATTATTTATTTTTTTATTTTTTTAAATCTGATCAATTTGTTTGGGTTGAAAAAAATAAAAAAAATTAATTTAAAAAAAAAAAAATGGAAAAAATTGAAAAAAAATAAAATCTAAAAAAAAAAGATACAGACAAAATGGTATCAGTTTTTTTTTTTTGTTTTGTTTTGTTTTGTTTTGTTTTGTTTTGTTTTGTTTTGTTTTGTTTTGTTTTTTTTTATTTTATTTTGTTTTTTTTTTTTTATATTTTTATATTTTTATATTTTTATTTATATATTTT
>NC_007091.3:4563018-4575518 GCF_000004695.1 Dictyostelium discoideum AX4
AACAAATTTATCACCAGATTATGATTCAATCATTTCAATAAATAAAATGATAGAAAGTAAATTATTTTACATTATAGCGGAGAAAGTTAAAAGGAATTGTGAATATTTAATATTTGATATAACCAAACCAAATCTAATTGAAATTTTCAAGGCAATCAAAAATGATAAAATTTTTTATATTCAATTTTTTAAACTTTATAAAAAAGAAATCGATAGATTTAATAAGAATAATGATAATGTTGGTTACTATTATGATAATGAATATGAAAGTTTCATAGTCAATCAATTAATTGAATCTAGGAATTTACAAGCAATTAAAATATTAGTTGATACATTTAAATATAAACCAAATTTGAATAACCTATTAAATTCAATTTATTCAGGTTCATTCAAAATAATTGAATACTTTATGATGATGAAAAATCATTTTCAATTATCAAATATTTCAATTACAAAATCTTTAAAAAATAAATTTGATTCAAATTCTTTTAATGGTTTATTATATTATTCAAATCTATTTACAATTTTAAATAATAGTGATAGTGGTAGTGCTAGTGGTATTGGTAGTGGTATAACAGTTCATTTTATATGTGACAGAATTCAAAATTCAGATTTTAAAATAATTGAAAATTTTACAATAAAACAATTAATTTCAATTTGTAAATTATTTTTTAAATATAATCCAAATAATAATAATAATTTAATTTCAGTTCAAGAAATTGATGAATTCATCATTAAAAATAAAATTAAAATTAAAAATCAAACTTTAAAATCAATTATATTAAAATTATTAATAAATAATCATGATGATGACAATAGTAATGACAATAGTAATAATAATAATAATAATAATAATAATAATAATAATAATAATAATAATAATAATAATAATAATAATAATAATAATAATAATAATAATAATAATAATAATAATAATAATAATAATAATAATAATAATAATAATAATAATAATAATAATAATAATATAGAAGGGATTAAAGAATTTATAATAAAATTATTAGATTTATTTTATTCAATGTATAAACACAAGAAAACACCAATTATAGATATTTTATATAATGAAGATTTAAATAACATTAAAACAATTAGCTTTTGTTTTAAATTACATTATTATTTAAAATTATCATTAAGATTTGGCGCACCTACTTTATTTATTAAATGTTATAGATTTAATAAGGATAGATGTTTAGAATCATTTTTAATAAAACAATTTAGAAAAACATATTCAAATTCAAATTCAAATTCAAAAACAGTATTATTCTCACATTGTAATAATAAAGAAAAACAAATTGAATTTATAAATCAAGTTATTAAATTTAAAAATGATCTTCCAAATCCACTTTTATTTTTTTATTTAGTTATTAGTTTTGATAGTTTAGAGTTAATAAAAATGGTAGAAAAAGGATTTACAGATAATAATAATAATAATAACAACAATAATAATAACTTACTCGAATATAAAGAAACCTATAATAATAAAATACCATTCATAATTACACGTTATATTAGATCAATACAGGTAATGGAATATTTATTTGAAAATCATAAAAATCATTTTATTCAAACCTCTTCATCTTCATATATTAGTTTTTTTATTAATTTAAATTTATTCAAACATTTTGAAAAATTAATTAAAATTGAACAAAATGAAAATGAATTTTATGATAGCAATAATAATAATCCAAATAATAACGATATCTCCAATAATAATAACAATAATAATAATCCAAATAATAATATTAGAAATTTAAATGGTAAAATTTATAAAATTCAAAGTTTTAATCCATTTGGTAATTGGTTTACAAAGGAACATCATTCAATTGAAATTGTTCAATATATACTTTCAAAACCAAATTATTATAAGATAGAATATAGTCAATTTTATTCAAATTGTGATTATTGGTATCCTTCTAACGGTGGTGATAATTTTAGATTAAAAATGTATAAATTAATTGCGCTACATGCAATTAATCAACCAGAGGTACTTTCGAATATGGAAATTACCCTACCGATTAGATCAATGTCGTTATGTCTTTTAAAGTTATTGAATTGGTTATTCATTAATTTTAATGACCAACTTTTACCAAAAAGTAGTGTTTTTAGTAAAGGTAGATTCATTTCAACAGGTATAATTCATCGTTATATTAAAACAATTGTAACCACTTGTGATTACAATGATAAGTATTTATATTTCGGTGATTTTCATAATATACCTTATTACGCTTCAGAATTTGGTAATTTATATTTAATTGATAAAATTTTTAATAGATTCGTTTTAGATGAACCATATTTAAAAGAAAATCAAAAATCAATTGAAAATGTAATCTATTTAATGATTTTAACAATCATTAAAAAATCAAGATTTTATATTTTAAAATATATTTTTAAAAATTATAGTATTGTTTTTAAAAGTAATAATAATAATAATAATAATAATAATAATAATAATAATAATAATAATAATAATAATAATAATAATAATAATAATAATAATAATAATAATAATAATAATAATAATAGTATTTTATCTTCAATTAATTTGAAAAATTTATTATTTGAATCTCTTAAACTTGGTCAAATTAAAACTTCAGAGTTTCTTTTCCAATTTACAGATATTTCAAATGATGAATTTAAAAGAGTTGCAAGTAAAAATTCAATTAATCATTTTGGTAAAAGATTTACTAAAAAGTAATAATAATAATTAAATAAAAATAATAATTGAATAAATAAAAAAATAAAAACTCTAATAATATTTTATTTTTTGCCTGTGCGTATTGCTCAAGCCCTAACTGCATGCACAATTAGGTAGGAATGTCGATTTGATTTTTTTTTTTTTTTTTGATTTTCAAATCCTTGAATTGGTTGGTGATCAAAACCTTTTTTTTGATTTTTTTTTTTTTTTTTTAATTTTTTTTTTTCAAAGTTTTTGTGAAAATATCTTCAGTACACAAAAAAATTAACGGCTTTGATTTCTTTTATTTTTATTTTAAAATAAAAAATTCGAAAAGTCTTAAATAAAAAAAATAAAAAAAAAAAAACTAATTGTATAACAGTAATAATTAAATTAAAAATAAAGATAAAAAAAATGTCAGGGAATATTTATATGGATATTATTGCATCCCAAGTATGTAAAAAATAAAAAAAAACTAAAAAAATAAAAAAATTCTAATATTTATTAATTTATTTATTTTAGGTTAGTCAAGGCAACTTTGGTAAGGTTTTTTTTTTTTTTTTTTATTTATTAATTTAAAATATTAATTTTTTTTTTTTTTTTTTTTTTTATATATATATATATATAAATAAATAAATAGGTGGAAAGAATGGACAATTTGGTTATTTAGCAAAAGATAAAAGTAGAAGAGAAAAGAAATTAACAAAAGAGACTAAATTTGAAGCACCAAAAAAGAAAGTTGAAGAAAAATTTGAATGCAATGTTTTTATTGGTAGTGGAACAGCAAAATCTACTGATAGTAATGGTTTATCAGATCCATTTGTTATTATTTGGAGTGTTGATGCTGAAGGACAACCAGATAAATCACTTTTCAAAAGTAAAGTTTGTAAAAAAACTTTAACTCCAAACTGGGATGAAAAGGGTACTTTAAAATTAAAGGAATCTTATAAATCATTAATTGTTGAATTATGGGATCACGATTTATTAACTGCAAATGATTTCATTGGTAGAGCTAGAATAAATGTTGATGCTATTAATATTAAAAAATACAGTTATACCTTCAAAGATACCATTAGTGTTTATGATGGTGAAATATCAACTCCAAGTGGTACTGTCTATATTGAAATTACCAATTCAAGTTCAACTAAATCATTTTCTTCATGTGCTTAAATAAATAAATAAATAAATAAATAAATAAATAAATAAATAAATAAATAAATAAATTTAATTATCTCAAATTGATTTAAAAATAAATTTTTTTTTTTTTTTTTTTTTTTTTTTTTTTTTTTTTAATACACTTTAATAATAGTAATTGAATTACTTGACAAAAGATTATTCTTAAAAATTATTAATAGACAATTGATTCATAGAATATAGTTACATTAATTTAATAAATTGGAATTTAATTTTTTTTTTTTTTTTGTTAAAGGTAACACAAAATTGTAAAAATATCTAATCAAAAAAAAAAAATAAAAAAATAAAAAAAAAAAAAAAAAAAAAACAAATCAAACAATTTGAAAATAAAATATAAAATTCAAATAAATAATTAATTTCAATAAATAAATATTAAAAAAAAAAATGTCAGGTGATTTATATTTGGATATGCTTGCCACTCAGTAAGTTTTATTATATTATTATATTATTTTATTTACTTCAAATACTTATAATAAAAAAAAAAAAAAAAAAAAAAAAAAAGAGTTAATCAAGGTAATATGGGTGGTAAAGGTGGACCATTTGGATATTTATGGAAAGAAAAAAATAGAAAAGATAAAAAAAAAGATAAAACACCAAAACCAAAGAAACAAGAAGATTATACAGTTTGTGACATTCATATAGGTAGTGGTTCAGTTAGAGATGCAAAAGATAGTAATGGTTTAGCTGATCCTTTCGTTATGATTTGGAGTGTAAATATTGAAGGTGATCATGATAAATGTATTTATAAAAGTAAAGTTTGTAAAGAAACTTTAACACCAAATTGGAATGAAGATGGTGAACTTAAAATGAAGAATGGAAGTTACAGAGAATGCATTCTAGAGTTATGGGATCATGATACCTTTACTGCAAATGATTTCATTGGTAGAGCTTTAATCTTTCCAAGTTCTGTAACTTTTGGTATGGAATATAAAGAAAATGTTAAAGTTTTTGATAAAGATGATAAAACAAATCCAACTGGTACTGTTGAAATTAATATTAAAAGAAAATAAAAAAAATAAAAAAATAAAAAATAAAAGAGAGATACCAATTAATTTACAATTTTTGTGTTTTTTTATTATTATTATTTTTCCAAGATTGGAGTTTTTTTAATAGTATGAAATAAAGGTATTGATTTATGTAATAATTCTAAATGAGTCATGTGAATACTTGAATGATGGTCATATGGTAAAGTTGAAGTTGTTTGAATTTGACTATTTTGAGTTTGTGCAATTATAGTATTATTTTCACAAATTTTATCCTCTGAAACTATACAACCTGCTCCAATTGAACATTGATCTTTTATTATTGTATTCTTTAATATTTTACATTTTGGTTCAAAAACATTTCCATTTCCAATTGATTTACATTCTATATCTATTATTAATTAGTTTTTATAAAAATAAATAAAAGTATAAATATATGTTTATATGTGTGTGTGTGTGTGTGTTTGTATGATTATTTCTATTTTATATTATTATTATTTTTTTTTTTTTGAAAAAGAAAATGCATACAAGATCCAACTTCAAATAAATTATTTGAACCAATTATCATTGGTTCAGGTGATTTATTTACAATTTGAACTAATTCTTCTATAATATTATTTTCACCAATAATAATTGGACCTGCACCCTCTGAAATTATAATAGATGATCTTGGGTGTAAAACAGTTCCAATTGCAATTTGAACACCATTACTAACTGTGCTATCTTGGCAAATTAATGATTTATTTATTACAACTGGTGATGTTTGTGTTGGTGATGTAATTGTTGGTGATGGTGCTGTTGACATTATTTATTATATATATATATATATATATATATATATATTTATCCCTACTCCTAAACAATGAACAATGAACAACAGAAAAAAAAAAAAAAAAAAGATTTTTTATTTTTAATTTTTTTTTTTATTTATTTTTTTTTTTATTTATTTTTTATTTATTTTTATTTTTTTTTTTTTTATTTTTTTTTTTTTTTTTAAAAAACTCAATTTTTTTTTTATAAAATTTTCATTATTGACGATTTTCAGCAAATAATTATTTTCTGTTTTTTATTTAATACAAAGAGACTATAGTTTAGGTTACTAATAATCACTAAAATATTTATAAATAAAAGAAAATATAATAAAAGAATAATAAATTCATTTCATCAAAAAAATTTTTAATACACAGTTTGATATATATATAAATTTTTAAAGCATTAAAAAAAAAAAAAAAAAAAAAAAATTTAATAAAATAAAATAATAAAATAAACAATGTCATCATTTGGAAAGAATAGCTCATATAGAGATACTGGTGCATCTCTTAAAGAATTAGGTGATTATTTAGATAGTAAACAAGAAGGAAAACCAACTCATCAAAAAACTATAGGTTTCGATACAAATGTAAGTTTTATTGTTGCAAAAACATTTATTTTTTTTGAGAAAATATAAAGAAAATTAATTGTTATTTATTTTTTTTTAAAAAAAAAATACAAATAATAATAAATAATAAATTTAATAAAAAAGACATCACCAGTTTCAATCCCAACTATTATTTCACCACCATTGGGGTCAAATAATTCAAATTATGGAAAGAGCCCAAAATCATCATACGATAATAAACAAACATCACCATTATTATCAGCATCAAATAATAGAAAAAACAATAATAATAACAATAATAATAATAATGCCACTTCACCAAAAGATTCATCAATTATAGGTAAAAATAATGTAAATTCAGATTTATCAAAAGTATCATCATCATTAAATGAATTGAAATTTGAAAAACAACCAATAGGTTCAACATCTTCAACACCAACATCCACTCCATCATCTACACCATCATCATCAACTCCATCATCAACTCCATCAACACCAAATACAAATTCACAACAACAACAACAACAACAACAACAACAAAAGAAACAACAACAACAACAACCAAAACAACCACAACAACCAAAACAACAATCAAAGCAACAAGCAACACAACAAGATAAAAAAGATAAAGAACAACAACAACAACAACAAGATAAACAAGATAAAGAATCAAATGAAATTAAAGGATCAAAAGAAGTTGCTAAAGATGGTCAACATGGTGTTAAACAATTCGATGATCCAAAGCAAAGGGGTAAAATTACAAAGAAAAAGATTATAAAAGTTGGTGAAAGTTCAAGATCCGTTCAATTATTTAATCATTTACCACAATATAATTCAGAGTTTTCAATGGGTGTATCGGTATCAACCGATGAACCAAATGAGAAATATCCAATTCATCCAGATATCATTTCATTGGGATTAAAGTATGCAGAGTTTAAGATTGCAGGTTCAAATGCACGTGCAATCGCAATGATGACAGCATTCATTCAAATCTTTAAGGACTACGTTGCTGCACCAGATAAGGTTTACAGTAGAGAGTTGGATAGCCTCTTAAAGAGAAATATTCAATTCCTCGTAGATTGTAGACCAATCTCAATCTCTATGGGTAATTCAATCAATTATGTCAAACATAAACTTTCACTCACCAACAATATGTCACACGAGGGTGCAAGAGATTACCTCATCAAATCAATCAATGAATTCATTGAACGTATTCAAATGGCCGATAATGCAATCGTAAAACATGGTTGCTCAAAGATTAATGATGGTGATGTAATTCTAACTTATGCCTCCTCTCATGTCGTAGAGTTGATCATTCAACAAGCTATTCAAGATAAAAAGAAATTCCGTTTAATCATTGTCGACTCTCGTCCAAAACATGAAGGTAGAGAATTACTACATCGTTTGGTTTTACATGGTGTTAAAATAACCTATATCATGTTACACGCAGTCAGTTACATTATGAAAGAGGTTACCAAGGTTTTCGTTGGTGCTTACTCTGTTCTTTCAAATGGTAATTTAATCTCTAGAAGTGGTACAAGTTTAGTGGCATCAATGGCTAAATTCTACAATGTTCCATTCATTGTTTGTTGTGAAACCTATAAATTCACTGAACGTGTTCAATTGGATTCAATTTGTTTCAATCAAATTGGTAATCCTCAAGATTTGGTTCAAAATTTAGGTGAAAAAGAAGGTTCAAAGAGTTTATTAGAGAATTGGGAATCTTATAGCACTTTAAAACTTTTAAATTTAATGTACGATTTAACTCCAATTGAATTAATTGATATGGTTATCACTGAATTCGGTATGTTACCTCCAACTTCAATTCCTGTAGTTTTAAGAGAATATAGAAAAGAGGTAATTTCTATAAATTAAAATATAATAAAAAAATAAAAAAAAAATAAAATAAAATTAAAAAAAAAAAAAATCTATATATATATATATAGATATATTGTTATTTTGTTATCTTTTAAGATTTAAAAAATATCCATTATTTTCTAATAATTAAATATTTTTATTTATTGAAATATTTGGTAAATAACTTAATTTTATAAATAAATTATTATTATTATTTTTATTGTTTGAAATTATACAATAAGGTAATCTTGAATCATAATAAATTAAATCACCCTTTTTTAAAGTAATTTCTTTGAGTTGAGAAATTAAATTTGAATCATATTTGTATAGTTCACTTGTTGAATTTATTGATCTATATTGATTTTTTGATAGATTTATTTTCTCTTTTGAATATTTTTCACAAATATATTGGATTGATTTTTTATGATATTTAGGTATTAAATTTATTGAAGCTGTTGAATCATCACCAATAAATAAAATTGAATTGATTGGTCTCCATTTTTTTAATTGTATACTTTCAATGATTTTATCTTTATTTACTATCTCACTTTTAAATAAACTAAATGGATTCTAAATTTATAAAATCCACAATATTAATAATTATAATTATTAAATCAAAAAAAAAAAAAGTATTTATATTACAATAATTTATTTATACCTACACAGTCTAAAATAATTACTTTTTCTCTTTTATTATTAATATTACTATTATTATCATTAATATTATTATTATTATTATTTGTGTTTAATATTATATCAGTTGGTGAGAAATTATTATATATATTAGGCCATTCACTATATTCTATATTGTTATTATTGGTTTTATGAGAATTTGAATAGGTAATTTGAAATAATTGAGAAAATGAATTTAAAAAGTTTTGATTTGTTTTAATTATAGATTCATTTATGATATAATTATTATCATTTATTAATGATTTTAGTTGCTTTTGTTCAGAAAATAAATCAATATCATTTTTTATAATATATCCATTGTCATTAAAATGTTCTAAATCATGTAATGATAAGGGTCCATTAATTCTATTCTTTATTACCGATATATTACCATTAGTAATAGTGGAACTATTATTCATCTGTTTATTGATCTTTTCAATATTAAAACATCCATCAATATGTATATAATTTCTTATTTCATTTTTAATATTACTTAATTGAAATAATTTAGTTATTGTCTTGTTACTTTTAATCATTATTACTTTTTTATTTAAAAAAAAAAAAAGTGAATAAAAAAGTGAAAAAAAAAAAAAAGTGAAAAAAAGAGACCAAAAAAAAAAAAGATTTTTTCTTGAGGTGTTTTGGTAATAACAATGTTTCATATATATGTAAATAAAAAAAAATAAAAAAAGAAAAATAAAGAAATATTTTTGATTCCAACTATTTATTTTTTATATTAATCTTTATTTAATTTATTTTTATATATATATATTTTTTTTTGGAAGTTTAATGTTGTAATTAATGATTTTTAATTATAACTACTAGGCTATTATTAATCTTTTTTATTATTATTAGTTATTATTATTTTAATATTTATAGTTTGTTTTATATATATTATATATATTTAAAAGACGTGAATCAAAGAACGAGGGACAGTTCTCAAGTCCCAATCGACAAAGTAAACTATGGCCATAATTGAAAAAAGTCCAATTGCTGATAAGACTATTGAATAGGATAGGATGGATTAGTATTTTATTTTTATTTTTTATTATTATTATTATTATTATTATTATTTTATTAATGTTTTATTTTAAAAAATATAAACTTACAATGCCATAAATCATGAGTATCTAATAAAAAAAAAAAATTAATAAAAATAATTAATAATTAATAATTTGATATTAAATATATATAGATATATATATATGTATTTATTTATAAAAAATAAAAACATACCCCAATAATTAAAGATGATACATGGTCTATTCAATAATAATGATTCATCAAAAGTATAAAACTTATTTGTAACGGAAATTTCAAAGTAATACAAACCAAATCCCCATGATAAAAACATAATAGCGAATAATACCCAAACAAATAGATATACTTTTTCACCATATTTTATTTTCATTGCTATATAATAAAATAAATAAATTAAAAAGTCTAATACCATTACTCCTCTATTATTATTTATTATTATTAATATTAATATTTATATGTAGTTTAATTATTAGTATAAATTATAGTATAGAAAGGTGTTGTTGTTATTTGTTTATTATTAATTACTACTAATACATACAAAATTAAATTTGAAAAGTTTTTAGAAATACTACCCATCATACCATAGACAGCAAAAGCAATGACAATAGCCCAACTTAAAATATTTGCAATTAAAAGTGCAAAAAATCTTGGTTTATCATCAATTGTTGAAGGACGAATTAATTTCTTTAATGTTCTCCATAAAAATCCAATACTTGGATTTAAATCCATTCTTTTATGTGCTAATAAATATGATGATCCTATAATTGATACATATCCAAAAACAATAACAAACATTACCCAAAATCTATATATTTGATGAAAATAATAAAAATAAAATATTAGTATAAACTTTAATATTATATACTATCAAATATTAAAAATAAATATATATAATTATTATTATTGTTATTATTATTATATTTTTTAAAAAAAAAACACCTACGCATAAATATTAATATTTGTTAATGAAAGGAAATTAAAGAAAATAAATAATGAAAAGAAACCATATGCTTTAAATGCACCTGCTGTTAAAGTTGCATGTCTTTTTTGATGTAATGCAAAAAATAATAATCCTGATCCAATTAACATATATGTTGTATCTATTTTATAAAATTTAATAGTTAATAAATTATTATTATTATTATTATTATTATTATTATTATTATTATTATTATTATTATTATTATTATTATTATTATTATTATTATTATTATTATTATTATTATTATTATTATTATTATTAATAATAACATGTAATTTATAAATTAAAATATTTATATATATATATACATACCAAATTGAAAATTTAATCTAGAAGGACAAACATGATATAATGCAGAGAAAATACCTTCTAAAATAATTGTTAAACCTAAACTATAGTATAATGATAAATCTGTATGTAAACCATGAATACCATCTTCTTGATGTGATGTGAAATGAGTTATCAATATGAATGATGTTCCTGCTATCAAGTAAAATAAATTCGAGAGTACATTGTTGAATGATGGTATACCTAAAAATGGTCTTAAACATTTATAATTATAATAACATTTAATCTCTGGATCTGTTATTTGAAATACAACAAATTGAATTGATGGTAAACTATAAAATGCTGATACTATTAATAATATTTTCCAAAACTAAATAAAATAAAATAAAAAAAAAGTATTATTATTTTATTATTTTATTAACCAATTTGAAAAAAAAAAAAAAAAAAAAATATTCAATACATACATATTTCAAATAAACAGGTTGAGTTTTAAGTTGCCTTCTAGTTTCAGATTGTGATAATAGCTCTTGAACGTTTAATACTGTTGTCGATGATGATGATGATGAAGCATTATCTAATAATGATTCTTCCTCGTTATATCCTAAATCGATCATTGTTCCTCCTGTTTTGGAGTTATTTGATTTCTCCATTTTTTATTTATTTTTTTTTATATTTTTATATTTTTATATTTTATTTTATGTGTCGGTTTAATTATTTACAGAGAAAATATAAATATATAAGTGTGCGTGTGTTTTTTTTTTTTTTTTTTTTTTTTTCGCTCAAATTTGAAATCCCAATATTATTATTATTTTTATTATTTATTATCTTAACTATTATTATATAAGGGGAAAACAAAATAAAAAAAAATAAAAAAATAAGTAAAAATAAAAAAATAAAAAAATAGAAAACCTGAAAAAAAAAGTCAATTTATGTAAAAGAGAATGAAAAAAAAAAAAAAAAGATGTACAAATACTATTTTTTGTTTTTTTTTTTCTCAAAAATTCGAAAAATTATAAAAAAATAAAATTTAATTAATTTTTTAATTTTATTTTTTTTACCAGCGCATTTTTTTATTATAAAATAAAAAAAATTATTTTTAGAAAAAAGATAAAAAAAATATAAAAAAAAAAACATAAAGATAAAATGTTTAAAAAAATATCTTTTTTTATTTTTTTATTGAAATGGGACAAGGTAAGAGTTAATTTAGTAATAAATAAAAAAAAGGTTGAAAATTTTAAAAAAAAAAAATAAAAATAAAAACAAATAAAAAAAAAAAAAAAAAAAGATATAAAGATTTAATTTAAAATTAATTTAATCTTTTTATCATTATAACTATAATAAAATTGAGATTTTCTTTTTTTGTGGATTGTTGTTTTATTTTTTGGTAAATGTAATTTTTTTTTATGTTGGTAC
>NC_007091.3:4578018-4590601 GCF_000004695.1 Dictyostelium discoideum AX4
TTCTTTGATTCTTCTCCATCTTTTTTCTCTTTTAATAAATATACTAAAACTTTTGGATCTGCCAATCCATTTGAATCCCATGCTTTAAATACTTCACCTCTTAGAATTGTGAATCTAATAATTTTAAAATCACTTTCTTTTTTTTCACCAGTTTTCTTTTGATTATTGGTATGATTATTACCTTAAAATTATAATAAAAAAAAAATTATAAATTTAATTAAATTGTGCAAATATAAAAGTAATTTTTTTAAAAAAAAAAAAAAAAAAAAAAAAAAAAAAAAATCATAATTTAAAAATATCTTAATTTAATTACCTGTATAATTTCCAGCAATTTCATAAAAAATATTAGAAGTTACGTTTGACATTGTTTTTTATTTATTTATTTAATTAATAAAATAAAATTAATTAAAAAAAAAAAAAAAAATAAATGGCTTTTTTTTTTTTTTTTTTTGAGTGTTTTCTCACCAAACCAATCACAAATTCAAAGTTTTTTTTTCCCCTACACAAACTTATCGAAAAAAAAAAAAATGTCGCCATTTTAGATTTTTATTTCGTGATTACAAACTTATCAAAACAATAAAAAATAATAAAATAAAAAATAAATAAAAAAATAAATAAAAAAAAATAAATAAAAAAAATAAAATAAAAATAAAAAAAAAAAATCAATTCCCAGACCATGTCTAATTTTTAATTAATTTATTTATTTAATTATTTTTTTTATTTGTTTATATTATTATTTGTATTATTTGGCATTATTGGTACCATTGGAATTGACATAATTGGATTAAATTCTTCTTGATCTTGTTGTTGTGGTTGTTGAGGTTGTTGTGGTTGTTGTAGTTGTGGTTGTTGGTATTGTTGTAAAACACTTGGAGTATCAATAATTGTTGGAGAATTAATGTTTTGTTGAATTATTTGTGATAATAATTGTTGTTGTTTTAATTCCTCACTTTGTGAGTGTTGTTGTTGTTGTTGCTGTTGCTGTAGTTGTTGTTGTTGTTGTTGTTGTTGTTGTTGTTGTTGTTGTTTTTTTAAGAAATAATTTGGATCAACACGTGATAAAACATCTTCACTAATTTTTGGACAAAATTCATCAATAGCAGCCCAAGTTGAATCCCAAAGTTGTTTAGAGATATCATCTTCTGATTCTTCACCTGTTGGTGGTTTAAATACACCACTATTATTCATTACCAAAAGCATATTTTTAAGAGACTCTGGTACAGATTCAGAGAGTAATTCCGATAGACCCATATAAATTTTCAAATGAGATAAAATACTATCCCATAGGGTTGTAAATTGATCACATTTTATGATGGTATTTAAATTTTGTAAGAACACTTTTGAGAGTAAAGCAGAAGCACGTAATCTTGTATCTTCGAAATTGGTTTCTCTTGAATTCTCTTTAAGATTATCTAAGAGTTGGAAAACCACATCAACAAAACAATCAAACCATCTACCTGGTGGTAAAAACTCTTGTAACGATGAGGAGAGTATTGTCTTTTGAAGGAATGTCATAGCGTTGTTTCTAATATCTGGTTTTGGATCTAAACATAGGGAAGAGAATTTCACCAATATCTTTGACCAAAATTTAACCCAAGCCGTATTGATTTTTACATCCATCTTTCTAATTAAAATACGAGTAGTTTGAAAGCCAACCATTCCACCATTTGGTGAAGAATGATCATTGGTACCACTTTCAATCTTATGAATACCCAATATTTTAGTGACATTTGTAAAGATGAAATAGAGTAACTCCATTGACTTCACTACGACACCATGTGGAATTGTCTTTGAATCGATGAAACAATTGATTGGCTCTAAACAATGTAAACAAGTTTCCTCAGTCAACGAGTCTGGTTGAGTTTTAATCATCAAGGATAGAGCATCACATGCACGATTCGATGATTTTGGATTACCTGACAAAAGTACAATCAATGCTAAAATAGGTTCCCAAGCTGATGGTGTAGTTGATAGGAAATCAATATTCTTTTGAACCAATTGAATTAAAGAGATTGACATTTTCTCTGCAATACTATCCAATACATTACCAACACGTAACAACAATTTGATACAAGCTGATAGAGTACTGAAAACCTCTTTCTTTCTAATTAATCTAATTAAAAGATACATTATTGACATTACTACTTTTTCGATTAATGGTGTCATTAATCTTGCATTGGCAGTTGAAACACTAACCACTTGTTCAAATATATTTATAATGGATTCACAATGTTCAAAATATTTATTCCATACTAATCCTAATCTATCTTGATTTAAAAGTATAATATGTGATAATAAATCAAAACAAAATAATTCTTGTTTTTGATTAATTGAATAATAAAAATTTGATGTATTACCATAATGATTATGATAATTATTATGATGATGTTGTTGTGTTGGTGAATTTGTAGTTGTTATTGTTGATGATGATGATGATGTAGTTGATAATGATGATGATGATGATGTTGTGGTTGATGGTTGTACTGTTGCTATTGTTGTTATATTACTTGTTGAAGATGTTGTTGTCGTTGTTGTTGAAGAAGAAGAAGAAGAAGAAGAAGATTGTTGTTTTGTTGGATTTGTAATATTAAATAATGAATTTAATAATTGATCTAAAGAATGCATTGGTAATGATTTAGTCTCTTGAAATAAATCAGTTATATGACAATTATCAACACAAGTTTTAGCTTTCTCTTTATGTGGATCAATGACTTCAATTTCTTCATAATCAGTTGAATCAGCAACAAACCATCTAAATGATAAAAATGTTGATGTTGAATTTTGTTTTTGTTTTTGTTCTTCTTGTTTCTTACCACCTTTTGAATTTGAAGTGTTATCAATTGGGAAATCAATAGTTTCAAAAATGTTTGATAATAAATCCATTTTATTTAATCTACAAATGATTGCAATTATATATCTCCAAGATTCTCCTAATAAATTGGAATATTTAATTGCAATTTCAAATGTTGCAATCGTTGCTAATTGTGCTTTATTATCACCAATAAATACATTTTCATTATAATAATAATTATTATTATTATTATTATTAGTGTTATTATTATTATTATTATTATTATTATTATTCATTCCATTACTATTAGATAATGGAGTACCGCTATTTGTTGTTGTTGTTGTTGTTGTTTGTTGATTTGGTGTTGTTACATTTGATGATGGTGAATTTGTACCATTCGGTATTAAATTATTATTATTACTATTATTTAAATTATTTTGATTTATATTATTTTGATTTATATTATTTATATTTGTATTATTATTATTATTATTAACATTATTTTGATTTACATTATTATTGTTATTATTAACATTACTATTATTATTATTAACATTATTTTGATTTGTATTATTTAAATTTGATTGTTGTTGTTGTTGCTGTTGTTCAACAGTATTATCGATTAAAGTTGTATTATTACAAAGTGAAGTCATTAAATTATCAATTACTTCAATGATATTATAATTTGCAGATACTTGAGCACATAGATGAAAACCATCTAAAATTCTTTGACATAATGATTCATTTTCAATCTTTTCAAATACTTTACTAATTGCAGGTATAACTAAATTTAAAACTATTGAAAATATTTCACGATCATAATCATTGGTATTTGCAGATTTATAATCACCAATACGTTTTGATCTCATTAGAATTTTCCTCCAATTTGGTTGATTTATAACACCAGGTTGTGGCTCCTCTTCCACTATCATTTCATTCTCTGAGATATCATCAAAACATTCTTGAATCAATTCATCTGGTAACTCTTTATTTAACATTGATTTAAAGTTTGAAAATTTCATTCTCTCCTTTTGAGAGATCACTGGATTATATAAAGATGTGTGTAACATCAATGCTGAATAAATGTAAAGATAAACCTTGTCGGCATTCAAAAACAACTTGTCTGATCTATTCTCGTAAATCTTTTGAGCAAACTCTTCGAAAATGATTTGTACAACTGCAGATTCACCAGGAATCTTAAAACTCTCTAAAAACTCTCTAAATACTGTCATACAATTTGGATTCTTTAAGTTGAATGAATTAATATAATGATTTCTAACTTTTTCATTCATTTCTCCTCTTTTACCTAAATATTCTCCAACTGTTGTTTTATTTAATTTTGGTACTTCCAATAAAAATTTTGCAATATTTTCTGGTGTAACTGGTGAATATAAATTATTATCTTTTTTTAAAAAAAAAAAAAAAAGTTAGTTAAATATTTTTTAAAATATTTTTTTTACAAAAATTTTTAATTAATAAATTAATAAATTACTTTTTAAATATTCAATAGCATCATTTGGTTTACGATTAAAATGTTCAGCAGCAATTACTAATTGTCTTTTATGTTCTTTTCTTTTTAAATAATCAATTTTTGGTTCATTTGATATTTGTTGTGGTTGTTGTTGTAATTGTTTTTGATCTTGTTTTTGTTGTAAAAGTAATGAACGAGTTCTACGATCTTCAATACTTTGAACGATTGATAATAAATTTTCAAATGAAATTAAATGAAGTGAAGTGATTGATTGTGAAATTGGGAATGAATTTTTGTATAAAAATTTACAAAGATTTTCAAAAACATTTGAACAATGTAATTCACAATCATAGTTTACAAATAGATCAATCATTGTATGTGGTAATTTACAAAAATCTCTTAATCCTTCTAATGCCAACTCTTGTAATTCATAATGACTCTTATTATTCTCTTGAATTGATGCCATTAAAACATTGAAAAATGCTTCAAATTGTGATTTCAATGTTCTCTTTAATCCAATAAATAAATTGAAGAAAATTCTCATTGATAATGAATAAATTTGAACATTTTTCATTTGTAAATTCTTTTTTTCCAAAAAAAAAAAAAAAAAATTATTAGTATATATTTATATATATATTTACTATTATTATTATTATGATTATTATTATTATTATTATTATTATTATTATTATTATTATTATTATTATTATTATTATTATTATTATTATTATTATTATTATTATTATTATTATTATTATTATTATTATTATTATTATTATTATTATTATTATTTTTAATTATTACTTACTAATAATAAAAATTTAAATAAATCTTTTTGAATAATTTTTAATATAGTTGGAATTTGTTCTAATTGTGAACCACGAATTTGAATGATTGTATTAACTAAATTTAAACAAAGTAATTTTGTTGAAGTATCATCTTGAGATGATGGTGATGTATTTATATTGGCTACAAATAATTTAAATAAACGTATCAATACTGTTTCATCATATGGTTTATCTGTTTGATTACTTGCATCAAATCTTACACCACGTGGGTTAATTGTAAATCCTTTTTGTTGTTGTTGTTGTTCTAGTTGTTGCACTGGTAGTCGTTGTACTACTGGTGGTGGTGGTGGTGTTGGTGTTGGTGTTGGTGTTGATTCAACTGTATTTTCTGTATTTTCATCTGTAGTTGGTAAATTACTAAAGAATAAATCATTATTTGGTGAAAAATCAACTTCTAAAGGTGGTGGTTGTGATTTTTCTGTTTCATCTGTGGTAGTTGTAGTTGTTGGAGTGGTAGTAGTGGTTGGAGTGGTAGTTAGAGTTGAAGTAGTATTTATAATAACAGGTAAAATAGGTGTAGTAGTAGTGGTGGAAGTAGTTGATATTGGTGTTGGTGTTGGTATTGGTGGTGGTTGAGGTGGATCAATATAAATATTATAACGATTAAAAATGGTTGAAACAATTTCTTGAACGGAATTTTCAGCATTCTTTTTTAAGAGTTCTGAAGATCTTGATTGATCAGACATATGATAACATGCAATGGTTACCTCATAAATTAAATCATTGCTAATGTAAATACCAGCTGGATTCTTTACACATGAATTCAACACTTGTAATATCTTCATTAGAACGATTTCATCGGATCTAGCATCGGTTGCTTCAAATTTACAATGTGCTGCTGCCTCTGCAATATCTCTTATACCCTTATGTATATTATTAGATTCTTCATCAATGAATAAATTTAAAAATTTATTTACACTTGTTAATGCTGCTCCAGTTATAAATCCACTTGTTTGATTGGATTTTATAACTGATAAAAATGGTTCTAAATAAATGCATGTATCTAAATTTTTAAAATCTAAAATTAAATAATAATTAAAAAAAAAAAAAAAAAAATTAGTAAAAACAAAATAAAAATTGAAATTTAATAAAAAAAAAAAATGAACATACCTGAAACATTATGTAATATATTTGTTAAATTCTTTAATGATCTTAAAATTGGATTCTCTGGGAATATTGTATCTTGATAACTAGAGTTTGACCACCTTGAATTTAATTTTAAATTGGATATTAACCCATAGACTTCACCTTGAATTATATTAACTGGGTCAATCATTTTAGTATCATATATAAATATTTGAACTAAATTATTATTATTGTTTTTTTTTATTTATTTTCTATTTTTTAATTTTTATTTAATTGCTGTATTTATATATATTCACATACATAAAAAAGAAAGAAAGAAAAAAAAAAAAAAAATAAAAAATAATAAATAAAAATGAAAAAAAAATAAAAAAAAAAAAAATGAATTTTAAAAAAAAAAATAAAAAAAAAAAAAAAAAAAAAAAAAAAAAAAATAAATAAAATTTAAAAAAACAAAAAAAAAAATAAATTTCTTAAGATAAATCTCAAATTTATTACTTGAAGTTTTATTTTTTTTTTTTTTTTTTTTTTTTTTATTTAACACTTTTTTTTTTTATTTAAAAAAATTCTTTGGATTAATTAATTAATTATCTTTGAATTTGTAAAATTGAATTTTGATTTTTTTTTACAAATTTTAAAATGTAATAAATTTCTGTAACGTTATTCAATAAATTTAATGATTCTTAACCTTTTCTTAAACAATAATATCATAATCTAAATCATTTGCAATTTTTTTAATTGAATCAATATTTGCAAAATTACAAGTACCCAATAATAATGAACCATCTGGAGTTAAGAAATCTTTTGATTCTTCAACATAACGTCTTAATAAAACATAACCATTAAGTGTTTTCTCTTATTGTAATTCATTAATAATTGAATTTTTAAATTGTTGCATGGATGATTCCAAAAAATGAATTTAAATTTATTACAATTTGGTTTGTGTTGTTGTTGTTCCAATAAAGTATTATATAAATCACTTTTATGAATACCACCAAATGGAATTTCATTATTGTTGTTTTTAAAATTTGGAAATGTAATATTAACAGCATTTGGATTAATATCAACACCGGTTACAGTTGCTTTTGCAAATTTTGAAACTGATAAAGAGATTAAACCAGAGCCAACGCCAACCTATAAGAAACAATCACCACTTTGCACTATTGTTTCTGATAATTGTTTGGCAAACCATTTGTTTTCTGGGAAATGCAATGGACTAAAAACATTTGGATGTAGTGTTATATTTAATTCACCAATTGATGTTTTTTCACTTCCATCATTTTTAATTTTATACATTAATTCAAATAATCTTTTTTGTTCCATTTGCCAGATATCTTTTTTCTATTTTTGATATTTCATAAAATTCTATTTGTTGCATTTTTTTTTTTTTTTTTTTTTTTTTTTTTTTTTTTTTTTTTAAAAAAAAATTATTATATAAAGTTTATAATATTTATTATTTTATTATTTATTTATATGTATATATGTTTAAAAATATATATTTTATTTTATTTATATTATTAAAAATGAAATAAAAAAAAATAAAAAAAAATAAAATTTTATTAATAAAAAAAAATTGTGACCTCTTTTAAATAATGTCATCCAAAAAAAAAAAAAAAAAAAAAAATTCATTAAACAATTATATCAAAATCATTTCAATAGTACAATAATAATTATAAAAAATAAAAATAGCACCCTCCCTCTAATTCTAAAAATACTTTTAATTATTTTATTATTAAAGGGAATAAAATGTTTTATTTATTTTTTTTTTTTTAATTTTTTTTTTTTAGGTTCACTACAAATGTAGAAAATATACAACAAAAAATTAAAAAATAATTTAAAGTGTATTAAATTAAACAAATTGATCAAAACAAAAAAAAAATTTTGACAAAAACCTGTTTAAAAAAAAAAAAAAATTAAATTAATTTTAAATAATTTCTTTATTAAATTAATTTTGATTTAATAAATGTTTATAAAAATTTTTTTTTTTTTTTTTTTTTTTTTGTTTTGACACAAATTTAAATGACAATAATTAGAATTTTTTTTTATTATTATTATTATTTATTTTTTTTTTTAATATTCTGTTTAAACAAAAAAAAAAAAAAATTTTTTTTTTAAGTAGTTACTATTTATTATATATAAATAAAAATAAGAAATTGGAAAAAAAAAATAAAAAAAAAAAACTATGGTTTTAATAACATTTGATGCAAATAATTATATTCCATTATATAAGAACCCAATGGCTTTATATCTAAAGAATTATACATATCCACCAACTCATGCAAATTTCAACTCAAAGATATTTTGTGAAAATTCATTTTTAACTTTAATCAAACATTCATTTTATGTAATTTCAATTTTAATTCCAATTTTTTTTTTTTTTTTTTTTTTTTTTTTTTTTTTATTAATATTATTTTGTTTTAATTATTAGAAGAAATCAGATAAAAAAGAAGCAAGTTTAGAATTACAAAAAGACTATTTAAAAAGATATCGTTTATTAATTGGGGTAAATAATATAGTTTTTTTTTTTTTTTTTTTTTTTTTTTTTTTTTTTTTTTTTTTTTAATTTATTAATTGTATTATTATAAATAGGATAAAAAATATCAATTTAAAATAATGAATATTCCAGAAAATTTCCATCTTTCTTTGTTAATGTATTCACTATTATACAATGATTTAATTTTAATGGGGCTTGAATCTGAGGATGTTTTATTTGGTAATTATGATTTCTCAAATTATAAAAAAAATGCCAACGGACCACAATACATTAGTTTTGAATATCCAAAAATTGAAAAAAAAAGACAACCTCAATCATCATCACAAATTACAAAATTTAAATATTATAATAATAATAATAATAATAATAATAATAATAATAATAATAATAAAAATAATAAAAAATCATCACCACAATCATCATCATCATCTCAATCATCATCAAATTCAACATATACTAAAAAAAGAAAATATTGTATTGATGATAAACAAAATGAAAATTTAGAAAGTTTACAATCACCAAATAGTCCAGAGGAAACATTATTAATCAAATCGTTAGATAATGAATATTTAGATAAATGGTATACACCAGAAATTTCAAATTATTATTCACCATTTGAAATTAAAAAAAAATTAAAACTTTCAAACAATACAAAATCAAAATCAAAATCAAAATCAAAATCAAAACCAAAATGAAAATGAAAATGAAAATTAATAATAATAATAATAAAAATAATAAAGTAATTTTTAAAATCATAATTTTTTTTTTATTTTTTTTTTTTAATTTATTTATTTATTTGTTTTATTTTTTTAAATGATTTGAAATTATATGATTAATTGTATTTGAATGTTTTAAAAGGTAATCTAAACTATTATTTGATAATTTCTTAGGTAAAATATCAATAATTGATGCATATGAACCAAATTGTGCAAATTTATTAAACTCTTCTTCATCTAATACTTTACATGCTAAAATAAATAAAGTTTCACTAAATTTAAATAAACCAATCTTTGAATTTTTATTTATAGATTTTAAATGGTCACAACAATCCATTGAAAACTGAATTTCATTATTTATAACTACATTAAATCTTTTTAAAAATTCTGAACTTTGATCATCACTACCATCACCACTATAAATGTTTAATTTTGATTGAATAATATCTAATTGTTTAAAAAATAAATCAACTCTTCTAATTTGTAAACAAAATTCTAAATCTGAATTTAATGGTTTAGCTAAATATTCATAATTACTACCTATTTCTTCACCAATATTATTTTGGATTTCTTGATTTTCTTCATTTTCTTCATTTTCTTCATTATCATCATCATCATCATCATCATTACCATTATCACCATAATTAATATTATTTTGTTTATATTGAAATGAATATGAATGAGATAATTTTTCAATTAATTTTTCTAAAATATCATCAATTGATAAACCACTTGAAAATAAATAATTAAATGAAAATAATTTTGGATTCAAGTATGATGAAATATCATAAAATTTACCATCCTCTGGTGAATAACAACCACTATGATAATATGACATTTGTTGATAATCAAAAATCGTTTGAATATATGGTAAATCAATTAAATATTTAGTAATAATTGGTGAAATTGAAATTAAATAATAAAATGATCTATATAAAGTATCTTTTAATACAATTTGATGATGATGATGATGATTTTTTGAAGATGTTGTACTAATTAACTTATTAAAATATTTAATTGTTTCAATTGATACATTTTCAATTCTTAATAAAACATCGTATAGAGTATTAATGATATTTAAAATTGAATTAATGTATTGTGTTTTTGTGGTTGTGGTTGTTGAGTCATCTTGATTTTTATCAATTGAATTTAATAATTCAATGAAAATATTTAAACATTTCTCTAAATTATCAATTAAACCATCAGTTTGTTTCATTTGTAAAAGTGTAGGTGGCTTTTTATCATTATGTGATGCTTGAAACATTGGAAAACTAAAATATAAATTGATTTTATTAAATAATAATTCCGTTGGTATTAAATTTAAAATGAATTTAATTTTATTTAAACAGACATTCTCTATTGAATTTTTAAAAATTTCTGAATATATTATTGTATTTTCAATTAAATAATTGAAATCAATAGTACCATTATCGTTTCCATTTATAACAATATCACTTGATTCACCATTTTCAATTAAATTAAAAACATTTTCATAAAAAACTGACATTAATCGTGATGGTATATTTTTATAATTTATACTTTTTAAATAATTTGAAAGTGTTATTAATTGGTTAATTGTCAATGGTGTTTCGATACCATCAATTTTTGATAACCTTTCATCTAATCTTAATTTAAAATCATAATCTTTCCAAAGATAATCGGTTGAAGACATTTTAGTTTTTGTTAAAATATAATCAATTGTTTCAATATCACATTTATGAAATGCAACTATTAATGGATATTCATACTCTTGATCAGTATAAAAAAATGATTTTGAAAATTGTAATGATGAATTTGAATTTTTGAATATCTCTCTTGCATAATCAACAACCTTATATGATGTATATCTAATTGAATGAATTGAACTAATATATGAAATATTATTTGAAAAGGGACCTGATTTCTCAGTTTGTACAATCCAATCAACCGTATCATTATCATGTATTAAAAATGCACCCAATGAGCTATAATTATTTATATCCATTAATCTATCATTTCTTTTCAATGGAAATAAATTTTTAAAAACTTTATTATCTGCTGGAATTGACGAAATTGCTTTTTTATATAGATTTTCATCATCATCATCATCATATTTTAATGAGTTTATAAATGTGTATATCTTTCTATTAATTTCTGAAGTTGAAAATAATACACTATCTACACCATCAAGTGATGTAATAATTTTTATAAATTCATAAGTTGATTCTAAATCTTTATTAATCGGTTTTAAGTATGTGTAATATTGATGATTTGATTTATAAATGATTTGATTAACTCCATATCTATCATATCTAACTTTATTTAAAATTATTTTAAAAATATTTGAATTAAATGTTGATAATGAATAATATAATGCATTTGATATTTTTTCAGTATCAGTCATTAACTGTTCAATTATTTTATCATATTTATTTAAATAACTAATATAATAATTCTCTTTTGAAAATAGTTTATGTAATTCTTCAACTTTATTAAAATTTTCATTATTATTATTATTATTATTATTATTATTATTATTATTGTTTTTGAATGAATAAATATATTCAACTGATTTTAATGCTAAATTTGATAATGATGATGATAATGATGATGATGGTGGTGAATTATTTAATAAAATATTATCAATTTCTGAATTTAATCTTGTAAATGATGATTTTTTATAATTTAATAAATCTAAAATTTGATTTAATTCTTTATCAAAATTATATCTAAATAAAAAGTTTAAATCAATTAAAATTGGTTCACCAGCAATTTTATTTTGATTTAAATTTAAATTTTTATAATCTTCAATAAAACTTGTAAAATTATAAGAATACGTATAATCAATATTATATTCAATTAAAGTATAACTTGTAATTTTATTATTATTATTATTATTATTATTATTATTATTATTATTATTATTATTATTATTATTATTATTTATTTGATGAAATTTAATTATAAAATTTAACATTTCTCTATAATATTCATTATTTTTAACAAAAATATTATTCATATAATTTTTAAAATCATATAATAAATTCATTCTTGATAAATCTGATAATCTATGATTAATTAATAATTTTGTAATTTCTGAAATTATTAATTCTCTATCATTTGAATCGTATTGAAATAATTTAAAGATACCACATAATCCAATATCTAAATATTCATTTGATTTAATTTCACATTTTAATA